>NW_015505278.1:1463725-1497636 GCF_001515645.1 Sinocyclocheilus grahami | reverse complement strand
AGTTTTGAGTACAGCTTACTTGAGAAATTTAAGGCAATCTGTTTCCACACATTTGTCTAGTAATGTGAACAAAGCAGACTTGTTAAGAGAACTGTTTTGTTTGAGTTCCGTGCACTAAGCTTAACTTACATCTCGAAGTTGGCTGAACTTGTCAAATTGAGTTAGCAACACTCAAGTTTTCTGGTAACCTATACATATACACAAGTTACCTATACAAAGTTACAGTAAGTTTTATTAACTCAAAAATGATAAACTAATTTGCTTGAGAAATTTGAGGCAATCAGTTTCCACAGGTTTTCCAAGTAAGTTCAACTAATTACTTTTTACAGTGGGGGCATCAGGTGAGCAAGCTAGTGAAACGTTGCACGCACAAAAGAGAAGGTCTGCACACATCCAAAAACGGATTTTAAATGCAAAATTGATTTCCGTGCGCTCGAAAGACTTTTTTCTCTGCGAAACGAACATTTTCTACACAAAACTCAGATCGCGTGCGTGCAAAATGCACTTTAGTGCGCTCAAAATATGATCTTTCGCGCGCAGAATTGTGGCAGAAATGTAAGCCCATATTTGGCCAGCTGACCAATCAGAGCAGAGTAGGCTTATGGAAGGGAGGGGTTTTCTCCGAACTTGCTTGGAACGAATCGTTTAGAAATCATTGACAAATGACTCTAATATTAAATGTATATTCTTAGAAAATTACAATGTTTTCTGACCTTAGATCCATTTAAACCTGTTGTAGGGGACTCCGACACAATATTAGGACACTTTAAAATACCATATGACCTGCTCTTTAAACCGATAACTGAATAACTAGATTACAGTGGTGATAGTCCATTCTCAAAAAAGGCCTTTAAAAACTGGTAAGACATAGTTTATAGTTTCGTTTCGCATATTAGTTTAAGCGGCTCGCCCCTTCATATGCTCTGACAGAAAGGCTGCATGTGCCGCTGACAGAGACAGGCTACTCGCGCTGTTTAATATGTTTGAGATGTGCTGTCTTCCTGAATGCATAACTTACATTTCGCAGGTATATTCTCCATCTGTAAATGTTATAAAGCCATGGAAATATTTCCATTTTGCCGTCAGGAGTGCATGAGCCTTCTGCTTTGAGATTCTTCACTAAACTTCAGTGAACGAGCGCCGCCGCGTGCATGCGCGCCAAACAGATGGAGCTCAATAGAGAATGGGAATGTGTCATCACAGCAGCAATGCATTCTGGGACTTTAGGTCACGGGAGCTACAGCGGAGACTGCATAATATAGTGAATGTAGACGTTTGATATTATTTAATGTTTATATTATTCTACGTAAGATTGCGTTGGAGTGGTTAAGGCTCACTTTACATAATTTGCCATAGCCCTTTGCACGGCCGGTGTGAAAAATGCCTGAAAAAAGCATTAAGAGAGCTGAAAAAACAGAGGTATTTCATGCAGACATTGATAAGGGCTATGTCTGCAGGAAATACCTCTGTTTTTGATTAACGCTGTTGATACAGTAAGCGTTAATAATTTCAACGCTATCTTAAGTTTAATTATATAAACATAAAATAATATAAAATGTCTAATAAATTCACTACAGAACTCGGATGAAAGTTAAACTGAAACTCGATATGGTAAACAACTCAAATAAGACGTGGCTTAATAATTGATCTGTGTAGATTTATTATATACAGTGATTTGCATTAAACTGTAAGCCCTCACACTACAAATAGAAGAAAATCATATATAAAAACGTTATCTTGCAGCAGCTCGTTGATACCCAGCCACTTGTTTGTACGGATTAAGTTTCATTCATTTATTTGATCGCTTGCATCTTTGTTTGGCATCGCTAATAGTAAGGAATCTTCAACTTGGTTCATTTAAGTCAAAGTATTTATTTGCATAGCATCCACAATACATTTTTTTTATTTAAAGAGATTTACATATTAGTCCGTTTTATTCTAAGAGTATGTACGATGGTTTTCAAAAAAAATATTAATAGTAAACGGTCGGCTTTTCTGTGGTGATTTGCATGTGTTTACAATGTGTGCTCCTGAGCGTGACCTAAAACATGGCGGAATCCAACGCGGCATGACGTAGATTCCCATTCTCTATAGGAGCGCAATAATTCTGACTAAAATATACATTTCGCTGAAATATTTGTAGTTGGACAATAAATGTAACATGTAGAATTTTAAACCTACAAGTCTATTTTTATGATAGCACTGACAGTAAAGTGACTGTAATGGGGTAATCAAAATAGCCTAACACAACTCTGTGCTTTTGTTCTCATTTATTTTAATTTTTAGTTTAGTGAATTTAACTTCCACTTTAAAAGCCTTATTTTTGTTTTTAGATTGCAGTAAGTGAAATATATATATATTAAATACAGGTTTTTTTTATCCAAATACAAAAACGCAAATCGGCCAAAAAATACAGAGATATGAATTTTTGCCCATATCGCCCAGCCCTAAGCATAAGCAATAGGAATAGCCATACTTGCCTAATTAAATTAAGTTCACTCTCTGACTTTATATAACAGGTTGCTAAACAGGTCTTTAGTAATTCATTGAGAAATCTAAAAGTGCTGTTTTCACAACTGTTTGTTTTCTACAATTGTGAAATGGACTTCTCTTCTGAGAAATATCATAAAGGGTGATCATACCGAAGCACCATTTCACAGAGCCGTTTATACTGTCCAACAGTCTGCAGAATGGGAATTCAGGGTAGGCCACACTAAACAGCTCGGCGCATCTGGCAACCTCATCAGTAATTCTAAGAACTCATAAACTGACCAGAGATCAGTCAACACTGGGAGAAATTCCTTGAAATAACACCCACTAGCACCAAGCATGCAATCAATTAGGAAAACACACAGAAACTGTTTGGTGCCGATGGAACTTCCTCTCTGAAGTTTAACGGCTACTCTAGGTGATAGCCAAAGACAATGGCGCAGGTTTAGTGATTTCATAACAAAAGAACGAAAGTTTTTTTTTTAAAAACCCCCGTTCAAAAATAGGTATGTAAACTGGCATTCAGGCAGCATGATTTGCTAATGAGAACATTTGGACGGGAGGATTAGATATGCAGGTGTGAAACAGTTTAAAGTGTGTTTGCACGCTCTTACCTAAGGTGCAAGTCCTCCGAATATTTCAGGCAGGCGTAGATGAATTCTTTGAGTTGTGAGTATACTTTAGGCACAAATTCAGAAAATGGCAGCTTCTTTGGAAAAGGCATCTGTTTAGAAAAATTATACGCGTAATTAAGTAAATACATTAAAGCACAGGGCAAGTGTTCTGGAGGGTTTAAAATCAGAAATCTGTGAATTTTGTATTTTTGTTAAAACTATTCATTAAATGCTTGTGTGAGCCGTAAAGTTGTCTAAATCATTCTTTTAGTGTGGTACTAGTCTAGTTGGACACTTCTGGTTCTGGGGTGTATTTTAACAGATGCTTTGCCATGTGTACTTCCATTGTAAGTGTTTTAAATGTAATCAAAATTTTTGCTCAAAATGAAAAATATTGACAATCTGTAACAAATGCTGTAGATAGAGCACACTGGGAGATTTCCTTTATAAAGAAAACAAAGAGGCAGCCTAATCGCATGAAAAAGAACAGCTGCAAGTATCACCAAGAAAGGTAGCATCCTTTGATTACTATAACAGTATTGGGCAGTAGTTCTTGTTGACGTCAGTGGGAGAATTCAAATGTATGGCTAAGTTCAAGTATTTCAGGGGATGCGCATGTTAGTAATCAACTTCTTGGACAGCAGGAGGATATTTGTGTCTTTGTGGAGACTGGAGGGTGTGTAATTGAGGGAATCTGTAAGAAAATCTGTGGGATAAAAGCTTTCTTATGTGCCTAATGTTCACCTTGTCGAGCTCTGGATCCTGGAAGGGGCATTGGCCTGCTATTCGTTGGTACTCTTCAGGGGATGCCACGGGAATGGGGCTGTAGTTGTCCTGATCCAAGATTTGCCTAAATCAACAGAATACGTGTGAGGAGGGAAAAGACCTGACTTCCCAGATCAACTGATCATAAACCTGAGGGCAAGAGCAGGATAATAAAGAAGACTAAATAATCTAAAAACCATTTACTGGACTCATGAGCCGTGTGTCTGTGTTTGTGTAACTCATCATGGCAAACACACATAACACATTTCCTTGAATGCCTGTTCCCACAGTAATGTCATTCTGGCCATTCAAAGACTCCAAAGCATCATTCTTTTATAGAGTGAGTCAAGTGTCTCTGACAGGGAAGGAAAAGCATCTCCAGCAAGGTTACAACAACTTTTCCATGTCATCTGCTCTTAAAATTCAACCAAACAAATCGTAGCTCCAAGGAGCTTTAACATTTTTTTCAACAACAAATTGAAATTTTTTGGATTAAATGCTCTTTAAAGGGATCCCAGCACAAAAAAGAAGAAAATATTTGTCCTTCAAGCAATATGATTTAGTCATATGGGGGTAATTTGATCAGTGATTTTAGATGGTTTGGTCTGACAAAATTTCCCTGTCCTTCAACTGTCCTGCAATACACAACCTCTGCAAATATAAATCTCTGAGCACTACAGGTATCAGATTGAGTCAATTTCCTTAAATGGTAGTTTGATATAGGGCATTAAAAGTGGATATTTCATTTAAAAAATGGATGTGTGGTTACCAAGTATTGAAATAAAGAACAGAACAAATGACTTATAGTAAACGCAATATGATTTACGTTGAACGCGCCTTACATTTGGACATAACCCTATTAGTATAATTCCTTCCGTGTGGATTTCTCAAGGCCAGGGTCATAAGGTGATAACCAAGTCGTCATTTTCCTAACTCAAATGAGAAACTGAGGGATAGAGATGCAGAAAACAGAGAGACAGAAAGCACCTGAAGGACTGGTTCCACTTTTTCAGCAGGATCTCCCCATATTGATCCCTCATCTCCAGCAACATATCAAACAACTGGTTTACTGGAAAACCATAACCCTGCAGTGAGAGAGAGGAAAAGAGAGGAGGTGCAAATTAAAAGACAGCAAATTAATGCAACTCTCAGCAGAAAACAGGATGAAATGGTTTTTATACATTTACACTTGATATTATGATTAATTATTTGGAAATAAAACAAACACCATATTAACCCTTTTCGTAATGTCTACTCAATGCTTTATTTGTCGGTCACAATACTGTTTTTAAATTATATTCACTTTTCTCAGAAAATATTGCAGTATGTGATTATTTATATCCATGTCGATTAATCAACATATGTAATTTGACAAATCCTATCCAATGTACTAAAATGTTATAATCAGGTACTACTCCACTCACCTGCAGTGTGTCTGCAAACAGCACTATAAGATTCTTCAGATCTAAAATCAGGTCTGGATCAGTGCAATAAGACTATGGAGACATGAGAGTAAGAGTGATGGATTACAGCAGAAGCAGAGGAAGGACAGCACAGGGATTTAGATTACCTGATATAAACACAAGAAAAGACAGCTTTTATACAACATTAACTGTACTAAGATTTCCAGTTGAGTATCTGACAACAGAGCTGTTCAGTTTGTAGTCCTAAAACCTACAAGAGGATTAAGGTTCACTCTGAAATTTAAGAATTTTGTTTTTAGAATAGTGTTTTCAATTTATTAGTAAAATAAGGTCTGCAGTTTGCTAACTATATAAGGACAACAAACACCACAAAGATGTGCGTTTACTTACTCGGACAGCTGTTGCAGTCCTTTTGCAGGAACTTGCAAATTAAATTTTTAAATCAGACAACTGTTTCAAACTTCACATGTGAGGTACATCTGTGTGTAATTTACACTAATGTTCAAATATTGGGGGTTGTCAATTTTTTTTTTATAATTATGGTAACACTTTACAATAAGGTTCATTATTTAACAGTGAACTACTTCAGTAGTTAACTGTATTACTGTATTATGGTAGTGTATGACGTAAATATAACAAAATAACAAAATGTGAAAATATCTTCAAGTAAAGGTAACCAGACACCTTATTGTACTAGAAAACCACTATCCTTAAAAATCCATCAGAAAATCCAGAGGGAAGCCATTAGCCGTCCAGGCTGGCCATAAAAATAATGTCTGCTTGAACAGCTCTACTGCTTGTCTTGTTCAGTGTGTGTTAGGTGTGTAGTGTGCAAACATACTGAATGCGTACGCAAGGCTGCAATGGTCTTTGAAAGGGCCAGCTCCCACAATTCTTCCACGTAAGCCCTGTTAACCAGGCCCTGTGTGGTGTGCAAGATGTGGTCCTCCACTACAAAAAAACTACAGGACACATACAGGGAAATACAAGAACAACTTAAAGAATGTTGGAAAGTGTATGGAACACAAACAGTTAGTACATTATAACATCATAGGAAAGCATTAAACTACATCAATAATATCCCAAAATGGGCACAATGAGGCTTTCCAGCACACAAAGGCATCAGAGTCATCGAACATCCCAGCAACATTTTAGAGAAATCCCAGCCATCCCTCTGTGTGAGTGCCCTAAGCCTTTTTTGTGCCACTTAAGATGTTTGTAAAAGCCTCCGTAACAGACACTATCTGCCACTCCACATCCCCAGAACCATCAATTCTAAAGCTAAGAGTGTTTTTCAGCAGCACTGGGATGGAGAATCAGGAAGGGCCAGAGGAAGGGGATCGTTTGGCTAAAGGGAGGGTCGAACACTGAGCCAAAAAAAGCTTTGGCTGTTTTAATTCTCTTCTATATTAAAAATGAACATTGTAAGCATGTATAATTGATTTTCAGTTAATTTGGCCATTCAAAACAAAATGTGCCCTGCACTCACCCGACAATTTGATTGAAGTAGTGCCTGTACCCCTCTAACGTTTCATGCTGGAGACCACAGGAAAGAAAAAAGAAGATTTTATGAACATCAGGTAACTGAGCAGTCCAATATTACAGCTCTTTTTTAAGGTTTTTATTACTTATGGAATAAACTAGATTACCTTAAAACATTTTAAAATTTGTGTCAGAATTATGAAAGAATGTTACTTCTATTACCTCAATAATAAGTCATATTACTGACCAAATAACAACATGTACATTGACATTCTGCAAATGTCTTCAACACGTTAGCATACACTTCAGGTCAAAAGTTTTTGACTGTAAAATTGTTTAATATTTTTGAAAGAAATCAGTCAATAATTCAGTTTAAAACAGTAATATTGTGAAATTTTAATACAACCCTCAAATAACTTTTTTCTATTTTAATTCATAGTAACATTTAATTTCTTATTATTTTCAATGTAGAAAACAGTCGTGCCGCTTAATATACTAGCGGAAACAATTTGAAATAGAAGATTTCTGTAACATTGTAAATTATCTTTACTGTCACTTTTTATAATTGTATTAATTCCTTGCTGAATACAAGTATGATTCTGTAGTATGAAAAAATGCTACTAACCTCAAACTTTTAAATGGTACTGTATACATTAAGTATTTTGTAATGACATTAAGTGCACAGATATGAAAAAATGTGGAAAATATGTACAACTCAGCTCTGCTAGAAGAAAAACTTAAAGAGTCCAACAACTGAGCTATATGTTAACTATAAATGATTCAATCGTTGTTCAAGCCAATGAAAACTATATATGAACACCACCACACTAAAAGTCCACATATGAATTTTCAGGCCCTAAATGTACTATACATGTCAAGTTCCTGGTAAGCATCCATCTCAAATAAGCATAAACTTGTACATTATGTAATGATAATGGCTTACCTCATACATAGTTCCTGATAGTTTATGTGAGGTGATGTTAGTGATTGGGGGTGGTGCAGTGAATATGATTGAAGGGTGTAAAACAGACAGTCAGACAAAGCATGTGCTTAGGCAGTGTGAGAGGGCGTACCATGTTAGAGTGAGGCTGCAGCACAAGTCGGGCCTGTTTCCGCCGCTGCTTCCTGTAGTAGTTCTCAAATGTGTCCCGGGCACCCTGGGTAAAGCAGATACACATTCTAAACACCTGAGTGGGAATAAGGCTATTTACTAAAAGGCGTGACTCATTTTGAGTGAACAGCTCTGTGACCACTGAGTTCCAGTCATTTAAGACTTGTAATTACACCAAAATATAAAAATAAAAAATAAAAATCTTAAGATGACTGGAGGTCATAAGAGGGGAGATGATGACTGAGAGAAGCAGTTAACACAGGAAAACAAATTCTCATGCTAAACTTCAAATAAAAGCATATCAGGTACTTTCTCTCCTAATCTCATAGTACGATTCAGAATACAGCACAGCAGAGGCTTGCAGTCTAAAAACAAAGGCCCTCATTCACCACTAAAAGACTTGATCCTTTTTCCAGAGTCCCAGAGTGCAGTTCCTGTCCACCTCACACAGAGTGCTATCAAAGTCTACAAGGGCATGACACCAAAACATACACACACACACCCCTCAGAACAGAGCGCAGAAACAAAACAGTAACGCACAGAGTGACAGAGATAAAGACAGAAAACAGCGTCAGCATGGTAGGACTTATCACTACTTCCGGTCAAGGGCCTCTCTGAATTTATCTAGCCAGAGCGGGTGACTGTACTTCTTAGCAAAGATAGTAAAACAGGACAAGACTTGACCACACAGAACCAGTTTATAAATAACAAAAGTGAGATACAAGCTCCGTTTCAGATCTAGAGAGCCTTTTGCTGGTCCGCAGCCTATATAGGTAGCTGCACTGTGTGACACACTAAAATATAGCCGAATTTATGTTTTTTTTGTAATTATATGCCATTTCATAACACCAGAGACATCGTTATTGAGTATTACAGTGAATTTTCAGCAACCACAGCTGCCAGTTTTTTACTAAACATTTTATGGAATATTTTTACTTACTTTATAATATCATATTTTTAATTAGATGTAATTATTTTTTAAATACTTTTAAATGTATTTAAATATTTTTATAGCCACTGAACAAAATGAGTATTCATAATAGAAAACTTTAACTTGGTCTGCCATCTTGAATGACTTTTTGCATTAATTAAATCCTAATGCAGGATACATTAAATTAATTATAATGCATCTGTCAAAGCTTTGCATCAGCTTTCATATCGGTGAGCTTAAGATGACTAAAATGCTGTATATGAAGGAAGCTTACTAGGTTTTTGAATAGAGCTGTAGTCTTTTGCAACATTGTCATTTCTGATGCTTCAATGTACAGCGAATTATAGCATACTTATTACGCCAGAGTCCTCACTAAGGGCACAATAGTAATACGGAGTCTCTCAAGCATTTAAACTAGTAATCATTTGGTTACCAAACCCAAATAGTTAACCAAGACCACCAAAATATAATGATGTGTGGGGAGGAATAAGGTTTGAGAAATAAGAATTGAAAGAGAAAAAAAGCGGGCACAGAATTGGAAAAGCATTATATACATTTTGAATGACTTCAGAACAACCTTAAACCTTTAATAACAGCAGGGATCGAACAGATATTCGGCTTTGACCACAGAGGACTTCACAGCACAATGAAAGGCTGAAAGCGAAACAATTCAGTGAGGAACATAAGAAAATATAAGAAAGAAAGTAACTTGCTCAACACAAAATGCTGCATTTTCCTCTCACAAAAAGTACTGGGAAATCTGATTCATTTTAGCCAGTTGGTTCATTCATCAAATTATGAAAAAATGGATTGAATGATTCATAACCACTCTACTTTGAAGCTGCAACTTGTCAAAATGTATGCTGCTCATAATTTAAAGTAGTTTCCCCAAGACCGAACAATCCAAAGTGGGGCAAAATGACTCCTGCACAATATGGATGTGTATTACCTCAGAATCCGTAAAAAGAAATTCTGGAGAAGGAAAAAAGGATGTTCAAGAAGAATGCCATGTTATGTGCGAAGGGAATTTAACGGAGTGTGTCCATCCTGTTGGCTATACAAGTTATTCTGTATAAGACTGAGAAGAGCAGGTCTACCAACTGCAGTCTAAACCCAGTTAATCGTGTCCAAATGCTCCATCTCTTATAGATGTTCCTTAAAGGGAATGCTGTTTCATGCATTCAGAGTTGTTTACACAGTTTAAAGGGATCATATGATGCTGCTAAAAAGAACATTATTTTATGTATTTGGTGTAATGAAATATGTTTATGTGGTTTAAGGTTCAAAAAACACATTATTTTCCACATACTGTATCTTATTGTTTCTCCTCTGTGCCCCGCCTTTCTGAAACGCGTAGATTTTTACAAAACTCATCGGTCTGAAAAGCAAGGTGTGCTCTGATTGGCCAGCTATCCAGTGCGTTGTGATTGGCCGAATACTTCAAGCATGTGACGGAAATGTTACCATACTCAGCGACCCTCACCATACTATGATGTCCTGTCAGGCCGGAGCTACGAGACAAAAACATTAAAACCCATTATAGACGAGGCATTAGTTGCATCAAGTGGGGACATAATTACTGATTATAATGACTTATACCGTCTTTTTACGCATTGCATGCATCATAACGCAAAAACATAAAACCATGTCTGCATTTCTGATAGGAGAAATGAAAAACAACAAGCGCTTCTCTACACAGCCCAAAACTCGCGTTTGAATCATCAGTGGCAAATTCTTTAAATATAAAAGACGTACTTACAGTCTGTGAGTCAGAACAGAATTGTAGTCTAATCTCCCAGGAAACAGTCCTCCATAAAATGTGCTGCACACATCTGAATATTTGGGTTGACGTGTTCTGGAACAGTGTCGTAAATACAACTTAACCACTGATTTCTAGTCATGTCCTCTTTTGGAAGACCAAACAAAGTAGTTTCACTTTCACAACGAAATACAGCGTCACACACGGTGGGCTTGAGTGAGCTGCGGTGGCCTAGAGTGAGCGACGGCCGGTGGGCTTGCAGCAACCACATGTGACGACTCCGGATTGGACTTCGCGTCGTCCATGGTGAAAGCCGATCCGGCGATTCCAGCGCGAACTTGATGTATTTCCTCAGCGACCAGCACGGATCAGCTCTAGGCATGAGGAAGTGGATACAAAAAAAAAACATGAACAAACAATGCACAGTCAGAATAATAAGAACTAATAATAATTAAATATACATATATAAATAAATATTATGACGGAGTATTTCTGTGGCAAAAATCTTACTTACGGGTTCGTACAAGTTTCGGAGAGTTTTTTTCGATTGTGGCTCTTCATGACGTAAACGAGGGTGGAACTCGTTTCAATATGTGCATTTCTCCCGGAAAAGCACGTGCACACGTAGACCAGAGCGAGAGCGCGCCGATCAACGCGCTTCATCCGGCGGCAGCATATCGCCAATTCAAAGAAGTGTGTTTTTGGTTATAAGGGAAATATACAGTGGGTACGGAAAGTATTCAGACCCCCTTAAATTTTTCACTCTTTGTTATATTGCAGCCATTTGCTAAAATCATTTAAGTTCATTTTTTTCCTCATTAATGTACACACAGCACCCCATATTGACAGAAAAACACAGAATTGTTGACATTTTTGCAGATTTATTAAAAAAGAAAAACTTTTCAGTTTTTCTTTTTTAATAAATCTGCAAAAATGTCAACAATTCTGTGTTTTTCTGTCAATATGGGGTGCTGTGTGTACATTAATGAGGAAAAAAAATTAACTTAAATGATTTTAGCAAATGGCTGCAATATAACAAAGAGTGAAAAATTTAAGGGGGTCTGAATACTTTCCGTACCCACTGTAACTGTGTTCAACTTCCTAAAAAACCCAGTGTTATGTAAACAGTGGATACAGTTTGTTTTTCCGGGGCAGCAACGGAGTTTCACAAGTGTGTTTGTTGACGAACGTTTTATAAACAAGGCCCAGTTCAACGCTGGATTTGCACATCGTTTGATACTGAAATATCGAGCGGTCCCAGCTATAAAAAATCCCGGTCATGATTTAGAACTGCAAACGGTAAGTGAAACGGCATCAAATGTCTGTTTTTTGATGGCATTCGGCACCCAAGTGCTCGTCACTCTTTAGCTCCGCCCACGGCGCGCCTCCAGTAGCTCTGCTTTTTCCGGAGAGAATCGTAAAGCTGTATTTTTCTTTTATAAATATGATAAAACTAAAGACTTTTTGGAGTACTACTCCATAGGTACTCAAGATTAACATGAGATTGGGTGAAACTGTGTGTGTTATGACCCTTTAACCTAAACAGTCCAAATCAAAGGAGAACAGTGCCAACATCGAATATCAAATAAAAATCCACACTAAAGTTCAGCTGAACTTCCCTCCACAAAGGTCAAGTGCCTCAGATCTCCAGAGCTCAACTAATAAAGAAAGTGACGGATATAGCGGTGTTGGACAGCTGAATTTTGGGTGTGGTTCTCTGGGTCGGAGAAGTAGGATGGAGGCCTGTTCTGTGTTTCTCCTTCTCCAGGGCTCCCTGCTGTAACCGGCCCATCACAACCACCTTGTGTTTACATGGATCAGAACACAGACCAGAACTGTCAGAGAACTGAGACACTGTTCAAACCTTACGTTCCATCAGAAGTAAAGAGGAGGAGTTTGAGCTGGAAGTGGGTACAGGAGGGTACAAATGCTGTGCAAATCAACCACCAATACATTCTAATAAAAAGTCCAAAATGGACTATGTGACAAAAAACTAAAACAAAAAGTAAGATACGGAGAGCCAACAGAAGTAAGAGAACAAACTGTGAGCCCTCTGAGATCTCCATCATCCTCTGATCTCTGACACAGTAGCGCCATTAAATCTCAGCGGCTACACTTGAGGTCAGACTGGTTTAAAAGGAAAATGCCATTTCAGTTTGGCTGTTTTCTGGCAATGCAAAAACAATAAGCATTTATGGTAAGTGCAAGACCTCGAGACAGAGAGGTCACATTTTCAACAAGTCGTGCTTCCTATTTTCTCTGTTTTCTATTCTATTGCAATCTGCTGTTGTCTTTTAATTCCACCACCCCATGTTTTTCCTCTGTCCGTTTGAACTTTATTATCGTCAGATTCATAAAAATGTCAAGTGTTTGACGGCAGTGTGAAGAAAAACTTAAAACACATTGTCTTCAATTTAAGTTTTTTCTAGCCAAACTTGACCAAAGAACAGGCTGTACCCTCTAACTGACACTCTGACCTCTTCCTTGTCCTGTTCTTTTTCTCCGTCCTTATTCTTTCCATTCCTCGGCTTGACTTTAAAACCGGAGTTCAACTTCCTGTCCCTCTGCAGCAGCTCCACACTTACAGTTCCACTGTGTTCCAGTGTACTGTCTCACACACATACAAAAAAAGGCCAGGGACACCGTGGCCGGGTCACAACCCTCTGGTATGAAGGAAACTCAGGTGAACCCCCTGAGCGTCTCCTGCCGATTCCCAGCTCGGGCCATCTGGAGTGCAGCCAGCTCAGAAGTCAGAGCAGACCCAAAAAAAAGGGCCATTGTACATGTACAGAACCAAGGTCATGAACAATTTCTGTATTTCAAGTTCATTGTTTATTGTCATTTCTCCCACAGGGAGAAACAAAACACGGTATCTCCGATAGCATCATAATGAAAGAAATAAGGACACATCTAGCAATAGCAAAAATAATGACAGCAGTGCAATAGACAAATCTATGCAGCGTTATGTCATAAATTAAACTAGAATAATGAGTCTGCAAATGTTGCAATGAGGTAAACCATGGAGTGCAATAATAAACATTAAATAGTAGTCCTTAAAGAAGCATAGTGTAATAACAATCATTGAATTGTAGTCCTTAAAGTAGAGTAGGGCAAAGTATGTTTGGAGGGAGAGTTAACATGGCATTCAGAGTCCATTGTTGGGCCCACAAGAAACAAGAGATTAAAGATGAGGGCAGTGGTCAACCACAGCTGTTAAGTAACCTGATCACCTGAGGAAAGAAACTGTTTCTCAGTCTTGTAGTTCGTGCTCGAACACTTCAGAGTCTTCTTCCAGATGGGAGTAGGCAGAACAGTTTTTTTTTTACAACCTTGTGAATGTCCTCCATAGATGGGAGACTGGATGCAATGATGTTCTGAGCAGCCTTTACCACCCTCTGTAGGACCCCCTGTCAGCGGCCGAACAACTGCACAACCAGACTGTGATGTTATTGGTCAGGATGCTCTCCACTACACATCTAAAAAAAAGTTGATCATTATGATGTTACTCGTGGCTGCTTTTTTAAGTCTTCTCAGAAAGCGTAGACATTGTTGGGCTTTCTTCACCAAGGAAGTGATGTTCTTGTTCCATGAGAAATCATCTGTTATATGAACACCACAAAACTTCAACGACGCTTCCAACTATTTCTACTTGGCCATTTGACTAATTTCCCTCCCTTCCATAAGTGTCTCTCTGCCCCTCTCACTCTTTAAAGTAACAAGTAGCCGTGTTTACTTGAAGTTTGTTTAAATTATCAGGAGTGATGTCATACTAAGGCCGATCGCCATATAAACATACAACAGCCTCAACAACTTCCTTCCTGTGGGGGCGTTCAGGACAGTGAATATACAGTGAATGGGAAGTATCTGCCATATGTGCATTCAAACACGGGCGTTCATGAGTGTGTGCTCACCGTTTAAACAAAAAAGTCCTTTGGGGACATATAAAGTGCAATTCTGATTGTTTTTGTATAAGCAAGCAGTGTGATTTCCCAGGGTCTGAGGTGACACAAGGGTCACCACAGAAAGGAAACACAAAAACTTTAATATTCCTTCTTAAAAAGAAACGCATCAACTCGCTTATCGGGGCTCTTTTCTAATTAGTTTGCTTTCTTTCTTTCCTATAATTTCAAAAGTGTTGGTGTGTGTCCCCTCTATGACTCCCTGCCTGGTCACTTTCAAACAACTCTTGTCCTTTACTTTTCCTCACTTTCCTTTGCATCCTCAGACGGCTCCTACACCTGGTCTCCAGAACTGCCCCAGCATGCCATTCTCACAAGTTTCTATTACAAAGACTATTGTAGTAATGACAGTCCGTCTGCTCACACTTGAAATGTACAGGCCGGAGGATCATAAAAGTGATATTCCACCAACTCAAACAATTCGAGTCTTCATGAGGAGCTGTCAGCACGTACACTCCGAAAACAAACATGTGTACTCGCGTTTAAAAAAAACAAACAAACAAACAGACGTATCCACCCAAGCACGTAGACCTACACCCAATTCTTGGTCGTATTTTGAGGCATACTACAAAAGCAAACCGTTTAAAGACTCTTGACTCCATAGCTGCATGTCTAGCAAGTTAATAGGTAATAAATGAACAGTGATGCATTTAAGAAATGTTTTTCATTACTTGTGGCTGCGTCAAATGCAATATTTGTTTGTGCAGGAAACATTCCAGGGTACTTTTGGGTGGCAAACATGCTGGTGGTAAACTATGGGGCAGTTTCCACTGGCAAATTTCAGCAAAGTCATCTACAAACAACTGGTGCTAGCAGCTTAGAATCAAAATGACCAGCCAGCATTGATTAACACATGTACTTATCATGAAGCGATACAAATCAATTTAGGGCTGCATAGTTTGGACCAACAACAAAAAAAATCAAAGCGATTATTTTGTGAAATATTGAAATTTGAAATAATATGAAAAACATCTAATATCCAAATAAAGGCCATTTAAAAAACAAAAAGACAAAAATCACAATGAAATAATTATTTGCCATGTTCAGCAAGAACTACATAAGCGCATGTGATCCTTTTGACTTCAAATTAAGTTAGTTTTGGCTAGGGCAATTTGAATTTTTTCACTTAATGATGCAACCATACATTAAATCAAAATGATTTACACATACACTACTGTTCAAATGTCTGGGATCAGTAAGATTTTTTTATGTCTCTTTTTTTTTTTAAATGCTCACCAAGGTTGCACTTATTTGATCAAAATACAGTATAAACAGTAATATTGTGAAATATTACTGTTTTCTGGTATATTTATCACAATAAAAATACACATTCGTTCACAAACTCACATTTTCATGAATATATTTTGAAAACACACAAGACATTTTCTCTCTGAGAAAGAGAAAATCTCTCTCACGAGAGGCCTTGGGGAACAAAGTGCAGGTAATAGTTATTAGCGTGAGGGCCAACACAGAGATCATATTCTGATCAGACAAGTCAAACCTGAAATAAAATAGATAGCAAACAGGACATACTCACCAATACAGTGTAGATGTGTAAACAGCGATACACGGGAGAGAAGTCCACCAAGTCCTGCGCACCAGGAATCTGCAATACAGTACAAGTCAATGAGAGACACATCACCTGTATGAGCAGCACTAAAGCTGGAAATCACTAAGAACAATATTAAAACTTACTTTTCAACTAGAATCTATTTGGAATTCAAATGTCATGAAAATGAATGCAGCGCATAATAGCTTTTACCAGATTTAACTGGTCACAAAAGAAGTTTCCTTTCTCTTTACGTCCCTTTGACCTGAGCCACCCTTGAACTTGCCAGTAAGGAAAGACTCTTTTTCTAAAAGTAAGCCAAACAATTGGACAACTAAACAATGCCAGCTTTGATCTGGTGCCCACAAAATGGCAACCAGGGACATACAAAACCAACTATGTTGTGGCACCACCAACAATAACCCAGAGAGAATGTGGAAAAAACAATTCAGTCTTGATGCACCACTGGGACAGCGCTGGAAATGTCTGTCCGGTTCAGGGACGGCAGAGTTCACATTAACATGCTCCCCTAGAAACAATTTACAGACAGGACAAAGGGGCGCAAGGGGACATCGTTCAAGTGGCATTGGGTCATTAAACGGGCACCGATCTGCATCTCTAGATACAACCCATTTCTCAGGAAGCCCCTGAGCGCAGAGATTCGAGCAGATTAAAGGCTGGCACAAGCAGGAGCCAGAAGAGGAAATCATGATGACGCACGGGCTGATTGAAGTATGGAGGGAAGGGAAGGGGGAAAGGTCAAACGAGAGGGCAAAAAGCATTAACCTTACCAGGGTCACTTAAGGGTAAGGTTTTCACTTTTTGTGGAATTCATTAAAATCTTGAGCTGATCAAACAGATTTCAAAATGGTATTCAATTAGTAAACACTGTTGCTACATCATGAAATGAGGTAGGTAAGGTGTTAGGTAAAGATGCCAACATTAGTCAACAAACTAATTATTTATTCAGCAAATATTTTCTTCGCTGCTTTGGTACGAAAGTGTCTGCTTAACGTAACAATGCAAACAGAAAACAAAAGTCCATCACCAGTGCTTTGGTACAAACACAACAAGTGCCAATCTTGTGTTGCTTCAGTTTGACCAAATGAAAACACCATGTCAAACAAGAGAAGAAGCCACACAACACAAACAACGCTTATCTGAGCACGTCAAAATAAACTCATTGTAAACTAAACAATGAACACCGACTGAGAGTGTCTTGACTGCGTCACTTTAATTTGTCTCTCAGGAGTAGGCCTGTCACGACAACAACTTTTTGTTGTGCGATATATTGCCCCAGAAGTAATTGCGATAAGCGATATTATTGTCATTTTAAAGTCCATTTTATGCCACTGAATATATAATCATAATGTAACAGCATAATGCAAGAAGGCCTACATACTTCCAAATTACAACAAACTTTTAATTTTTAAGAATATTTAGATCATGAAAATTAAGGATCAAAATATTAGATACCTTAAAAAAACTTGAATAAACAGTAAATAAACCTTTGATAACAAAAAGTGCAAAGTAACAAGTACAAAAAAAAAAGAAAAATGCACAAAGAACTTGTATGGAGATTTTTCCATCTACAGATTTTTCTCTGACCTTCTTTTCTCTGTAAATTAAGGGTGCACACTATTGCTGAAAAACACAATCACTACTTAGCAGTCAGATGTCCGTATGCACAAAGGCACAGATCCCTAAACAAGGCCATATCTGCAGATGAAACTTTTTTTTGTAGAAGCATTTTTTAAATTTGAACTAGCACCTTATGACTACACCTCATTTTGTACGAGAAGCTGAAAAAGACACAGGTGCAAGTCGAATGTACAAAACATAGTGACATTAATTAGTAAAAGTAAATATAATGGGCGATATATTGCGTCGCCAAAAATTATTGAGGTCATGTTCATAAATTGCGCGGTAAGTCGATATATTGATTATTCCGACAGGCCTACTCAGGAGCTAAGTGAGACCAGGAATCATCCTTTCACTCTGTGCCAATGCCGGCAGCCACAGCTGGGGAGCACGTCTTGCATGCTCAACACGTCTCACATTGCCGCCTCAGAGGAGCGGGGCAGCCTAATGACACTAAACAACTGCAGAGCTGAGACGCTCCATTAAGAAAGGGAGGGGATCCTGGACTGGGCAGGCAGCCCAACAGCAAGTCCATGGGGATATTAGAGTAAAGGAGGCGAAAGGAACTGCTAGAAAGACACAGAAGCTGAGACACAGGGACTAGGATTGGGTATTCATCAATATTCAGAAACGGTTCCATTTAAAAAAAAAAAAAAAAAAAAACTGAATGATTTTCATGACTTGGCTAACGTGGATGGAACACTGTAATAAAATTCTGTGGTAGTGTTTTGCAGATCTAAAAGTCGATTCTTCAGAAGACGACGAATGAATCAGACAGAGCTGAATAAATCTGATGTAGTTGCTGAGTGATTCATTCACATTTAAATCAAAATTAACCAGGAACCATTATTGTGTACTTAAGGACAGTTGTTCATTTGACAGCACGTAGATAAAGAAACATGTTATGAGTTTTGGTATTAGAAATGCACCGTCCACTGCCATCAATCAGAACTGGGCAGTTTTTGCTCCAAACAAGTGATTAGCAACTGGCTAGTTTTTTTGTTTATTTCGGCCGATCACGGATTTGGACTTGCACACAACAAGTCAGAGTGTAACACTCTGTTTGTAGACTTTCTAATATTTCCACACAAATAACAGAAAGTCTACAAACAGAGTGTTACACAGAGACGAGACACACTAAAGGTGGATATAAAAAAAACGGCAAAAAAAAAAATGGCAATCGATATCGGAATCAGATTATTTGGTTGTTAAAAATCAGCAAGCAGAACTGGCCATGAAATATCATGATTGGTGCATCCCTATTTGGTATATAAAAAAATTCTCAAAAAGCACTAAAAAAAATTCCTCACTAAGAGGAATCAGAACAAGAATCGTTACATTCCTTATGATTCCCATCTCTATGAAGAACTGAGACAGAAAGAAATAGAGAATGACACCCAAAAAGACACATTTAAACAAATTTGCTTTTGTTTCATAACCTGTGCACAAAAATAGACTAAAAACTTGACAGCCTTAAAATCAGTTGAAATGCTTAATGGTTTTATTGTGACTGCAGAGATTAATCTTTCCTCACTCACCTCTTCATCCTCCACATCCAGTATCCCAGAGTACTTTTCTGAAAAGGGGTTGCTTCCATTTCTGTCCACCTCTGTGCCTGAGCACACTTCCTTTCGTATCCTCTGTCCACTTGCTGACCGCTGTTGTGATGTCACGGCATTGTCACGAGCGATCTGCACTTGTGCCTGGAAAACAAACACACAGTGGCATGTGTGAACAGGAACATGTGTAAAAACACTGACTGAAAACAATCCCAAAAGCTAATCAGATTTTCACAAAGAGAATCCAATCAATCAAATGAGACAAAAATATATACTTTGTCATTTATTTATATGGAAAATTATCCAATATTACATATCAGTGAGTGGCAAAACTATGTGAATCTCTAGGATTAGCAGTTAATTTGAAGTCCATCTGTTCAGAGGTGTTTTAATCAATGGTATGACTATCAGGTGTCAGTGTGTGCCCGGTTTTATTTAAAGAACCGGGATCTATCAAAGTCTGATCATGTTTGTGGAAGTGAATCATGGCACGAACAAAGGAGATCTCTGCGGACCTAAAAAGAAAAAGTTGTTGTTGCTCATCAGACTGGAAAAGGTTACATAACCATCTCTAAAGAGTTTGGACTCCACAAATCTACAGTCAGACAGATTGTGTACAAATGAAGGAAATTTAAGACCATTGTTACCCTGGCCCAGGAGTGGTCCACCAACAAAGATCATTCCAAAAGCAAGACGTGTAAAAGTCTGTAGCGGCTGGACCAATCAAACACACAATATATATTTTGTTTTTAGTGAGGTTGCAAAGGACCCCAGGTCTAAGTAAGTTCGTTCTAAGTAACTAAAGGCCTGTCTCACATTGGCTAATGTTAATGTTAATGTTAATGAGTCCATCATCAGGAGAACACTGAACAACCATGGTGTCCATGGCAGAGTTGCAAGGAGAAAGCCACTGCTCTCCAAAAAGAACATTGTTGCCCGTCTGCAGTTTGCTAAAGATCATGTGGACAAGGCAGAGGAGAAATGTTTTGTGGATGGATGAAACCAAAATAAAAAAAATTGGTTTAAATGAGAACCCTTCTCCAAATTATGTTTGGAGAAAGGAAAACACTGCATTTCAGCATAAGAACCTTATCCCATCTGTGAAACATGGTGGTGCTAGTGTCATGGTTTGGGCTTGTTTTGCTGCATCTGAACCAGGATGGCTTGCCATCATTGATGGAACAATGAATTCTGAATTATACAAGTAAATTCTAAAGGAAAATGTCAGGACATCTGTCCAAGAATTGAATGTTTTGGAATGGTCAAGTCAAAGTCTGGACCTTAATCCAATTGAAATGTTGTAGAAGGACCTGAAGCAAGCAGTTCATAGGAGGAAACCCACCAACATCACAGAGTTGAAGCGGTTCTGTACTGAGGAATGGGCTAAAATTCCTACAAGCGTTGTGCAGGACTGATCAGCAGATACAAGAAACATTTAGTGGCAGTTATTGCTGCAAAAGGGGGTCAGACCAGATACTGAAAGCAAAGATTCACATACTTTTCCCACTGACAGACATGTAACACTGGATCATTTTTCTCAATAAATAAATGACCAAGTATATATTTTTGTCACATTTGTTTGATTGGATTTTCTTTGTCAACTTTCAGGATTTGCGTGAAAATCTGATATATGAAATACACTGAACAAAATTATAAATGCAACACTTTTGTTTTTGCCCCCATTTTTCATGAGCTGAACTCAAAGATCTAAGACTTTTTCTATGTACACAAAAGGCCTATTTCTCGCAGAAATATAGAAAACTCTGAAGGGCTCACCAACTTTCAAGCAGCACTGAATATAAAACTGAATATAAAAGTTTTTTCCATCATTATAATACTAATTTCTAACTAATTTAAAACCTTTAAAGTGCAAACAACACTTAATTATATAACAATGAAATATTATATATTATCAATCCAATAAACCATGGGGAAAAAAAGAAAGAGAGAGAGAGAAAAATAACTTTAGCATTCACTAACTGCACAATCCCACATGCACTCAAGAAGAACAAAGTCTGAGCTTATGTCGATCATTTTCCCTGACATTCCAAGTAGCGATATTGTACATACTGACAAAGCACGTCTTTCCCATTAGTGGCAACAAAGGGAAAGGCACCTGTGAATAAGGACTTCCCATATGCAAAACATAAGAGTTCAAATGAGTTTTCCTCAATAGAACACTATTCTTTAATAAACACCGTCTGACGTCATGACTGATGTCAATGCTCACGCAACTTTCTCCTTACAGACTCCTCAAGTTATTTGGTGAGGAGCAAGATTCGGGATTGGAGGGCTCTTAAAGCAAAAAAGGGCCTCTTTATAGAAAAAGTGAATGGTGAGGAAACCTCAGCGCCATGAGAACAACAGAATATAAACCAAGCAGCGACAATAGGTTGCAAGGTGGATGTTGTAGCTGCTCGGCGGTTCTACAAAAAGGAGTCAAGACAATACTGTTTTTTCCGATTATTCTTCTTGAGAACGAGAAGGTCTTAATGCACTAATTGGACTACATAAAGATTGAGTGTTGTCATTGTATAAATTGTGCTCCATTTATTTCTTTAGACATGTCTGAAGTTCTAGTCCTCTTCTAATCTCGAGTAGTCATGTGCGTCATAGCGAGGATGTATCGGATGGTGGCACATGAAGAGACCTTCGCAACTCAGAATTCCTTCCCGTTAAGAGCATCAGAATAAAAGGGCTTCATTAACTTCATCAAGAGTTGTGAACATTTCAACCGAATGTTCACATCCATTATTGTTCATACATCTCACATATTTCAATGTTTTGGTTTGTATGGTGTTGCAGGGGTGGTCCTGATCTTCTCATGAAAGAGCATCATTTTTTTCCCAATAATTCTACATACTACTTATAAACCATAAATGCAGCATGTTCCAGTTGTCAGAGCATTTGCGTCAGAGTGATGGGGTATGTGATGGCAAACAAAAAGAAAGAAACAAAAGCTGCAAAAATTCTTTCCCTTCTGTAGAACTTCAGTTTCACTCTGCTGCAAACTCCAACTGCAATCCCACATGCGTGAGCATTGACATCAGTCATGACGTCAGATGGTGTTTATTAAAGAATAGTGTTCTATTGAGGAAAACTCATTTGAACTCTTACGTTTTGCATATGGGAACAAGCACTGCAAAAGACGTACAATCTCAAACAAATTATATATTTGTATTTATTTTTTATACTGTATGTATTGTAATTTTTACCATAACTTTGTTATATGCTGTGTGTATATGAAAAGACAAAGACAAATTTCCATATAAGTGGGAAATAAAGTTTAACCAATCCATCAATTAACCTCAGGCTAGTGATGCACCAGCATTTCAGCAACTGAAAATATTTGGTTTAAGGAGCAAAAAAATTAAATAATAAAATAATTTGAAAGATTTTTCCGTTTCAGACAAAATAGTTTTGGAGGGCTGTAACAATTGTCCCAAACAATGACATTTAATTAGGGCTTCTCTAATGATGCTTTTTGACCATGTACTCGTCAATTTCATGCACATTGTGTATAAGCCAGAACAAGAAAACCTGTCAGCTAAAATAATTCAGAGTTGGCTCGTTGCCAAAGAACTACAACTGGTTTAATTTGTAACCTGAGAACACGACACCCTAAACAGAATATCAATATGTATATCAATTACCCAAATTTAATTTGCCAAACTTTATTTTTGGTTTTAAGCGAAATGAACATTTTAATTTCATTTTCAATTATTAAAAAAAAAATCATTTTGGTGCTTCACTACATCAAACAGATCACATTTTATACTTTAAATGACGGTTGTCTTTTTTATTCAAATGGGTCATCTGCAATGCTTCATGGGCTGTATAGTCCATTTCTGCATAAAAGATGTTAAATACAATCTCAGTACAATGAGCAATGAGTCTCAGTACTCATGAACATTTGCATGGATTTTCTAATAGTCCCGTCCAGAGTTTTGAATTTTCATGATTGTCTGTGGAAAACAATGTTGCTTGACAAGGTGATGATTTCCAAACAAGCAGATATAACCAACCTCTAACCAACACAAAGCAGAAGACAAAGTGAGTATTTTAGGAGTCATTCTGAAGGTAGTGGAAACATTTGTCATTTAAATGTTTGGATCTGTTCCTACAGATGTAATACACAGAGTAAAACAAAACAAAACTGGAATAGAAATGGGCTGAATGTGACAAAGAACAAAAGGGACATGGGGGGAAAAGATTCAAAAGAAAAGGAAGATTCAAATTCAAACTTGAAGTCTATAACAATCTTTGACTAACCACTTCTATATCCTCCAGTCCACAAACATACACAGGCTCTCTGTGCTCAACAGCTTACAATGGAGCCATTATTACTGCACTGGATCTCCCAATATATTTATTTTCAGATCATTTGTTAGTGGAATTAAAACAATCACAGGCTCGGAGACTGGGCCTAATTTCCAGTGGAATAAGAACCAGTCTGCAAGTCTGGATCACAGAGCCCCTAGACAAATAGGCTTCTGTTATTAGTGGTTCGCTTGCGCGCTTACTCGCTCCTCTGGTGTTGAGGATGGAAGAATGGAGCAGGGAGGAGGGAAGGAGAGCCATCCAAAGCTCAAGAGAAGCCATCTCTGCTGTGGAAAGGGAAGTGGATCCTCTTGAGGTTGAGGGTCTTACCCTGAAATAACCGATTTATTGCCCAAAGGTATTTGGTGGTAGTAGTGATGCCATCTGTCTTGTGACATCAGCCTAAAGAACGTGGAAACTTCAAGTATTTCTCCACACTACCCTAACAATGTGTGACCATAATATGCGGTGATGGATGGGCAAAAATGACTAAGAAGTTAAAAAGTAAAAAAAGAAAACGTAAAACCCCTGAACAGAAGAGAAATATAAATGATGGGAGGAAAAGGAGCTCTGTTCTTCATCAGTCAGCAAAGAGCAACGCATCCATTCTTCTCTAGCTTCTACAGTCAGAATGTCTCCAAACGTCACTCCACCACAAAACCACTGGAGCAGAAACCCACAAAAAAGGAAAAAGAGCGACGGCACCCTCCTGTATTTAACAGCAGAAACCACTACTGAAGCTGCAAATAGGCCACAATGAGCGCCAACATGTAAGCAGAGTAGTCACATCTGTTTGCGAGGAGAAGTCGCAGGTCAGAACCAGGAGCCAGCATCTGTGTCAGCAATCAAGAATAAGAGAGTGTTACAGACTGATTCTCAGAGTTAACAGAATGCTTGTGCAAGGTGACATTAGAGCTTGATTTATCGTTCACTTGGTTTACTTTTGAGGAACAACTCCATAGCTTTGCTCTAATCAGCACGTGCCGGGTTACAGCCAAAACACACACGCACGTGAACGCGCGCCAAGAAGACAAATCTTACAGGACTCAAAGACATGCGAGAAAACAAACTTTAATAGGAGGAATGTGAGGATTTGGCAAGTGCCGGCTGGACTGCCACTTTGTTCAAAGGTTACTGGAGTTTGAATTTTGGTTTAACTCTACACCAACATTCCACTTCTCCGGGAGATAATACAGAGCCGCAGAGACAGGCAGAATCTGGAATGACCTCTGCTGCCACCTACTGGATACAAATGGAACTACAAGATGGAGAGCCTTGGCTCCTGGAAAAAAAGATGAATCGACATCAATTACAGTGTTCTGCTGGTTTACAAGCCAAGAAATAAGACTGAAGTAAGTGATGTAAACCTCCTTGACACAATGCGAGGGTGTTGGCATGTGGTTGTTAGGTTGTACTCAGAGGTTTTTTTTAGCACATTGCTATGCTGTTGTTATAGTGTTTTGGGCAGGTTACTTATTTCTCAAAGTAAAAACAATCTCAAAGTCACTATAATATGCTGATACCTAAAATAGAATTTACTTTAAAAAGATTCAAATAAATACTGTTCTTTTGAATTTTTTATTCATCAGAGAAACCTGAAATCACAGTTTCCACAAAAATATTAAGCAGCAACTGTTTTTCGACGGCAAAAATAACTAGAAATGTTACTTGAGCACCAAATGATGGATTATGTGACAATGAAGACTGGCGTTATATATTAATCTATATTAAAATATAAGTTATTTTAAGTTGTAAAAATATTTCACAATTTTACTGTTTTTATTATTTTTCATCAAATAAATGCAGCCTTGGTCAGCATAAGAGACTTTTTTCAAAAACACAAAAAATTCTTACCATTTTTTTACTATCCCCAAACTTTTGAACTGGAAAAAACAACCTAATTTTATATTTGGGCATGATAAGAAATTTATGATAAGCACTAAACTAATAGCTACCCAATAGGTAGATTGAAATTGGAAGTTCTCAACTAAAGCAGATACTTGAATTCCCACCGAGTTTCCACTAAAACACACTTCCTTTCTCTCTTTTATTAGAAAATAAACCTGGGAATACAAAGTCAGGCTCCAATGGAGAACGATTAATTCAAACAGTATGTTCCCAAAAGGGAGTCGCCGAAGATCATCTCCAGCCATGCCCCGGATCAAGGCTTATCTCAGAGACTCTAGCAGTAGCTGAAGTCGGTGGCCAAGCCCAGGTCAGACATGAATCGCATCAGCGGGAGCAGAATTTGGGTCAAATGGAAGTCCAAGATGGGATATGATGAAGAAAGCTGGGGTGCGAGGAAGAGCAGTTAAGCACATTTTGAACTCGAACAGCCGCGCATGGTTAGGACACCACATGATGGTGATGTTGACACAAGTAGGGGTGTGCATTTGCCTGGGTGGTTGCGCACGCTGGAAATCAGGTGGTTCAAGAGATTGAACAACGTTCAGTTCAATTAGCTATTCTACGTCAGAGGCCACTGGAAGGGTAAGACAGGCACCTAAGAAAATACATAACCAAAATCACATGGACCATTGTGTTTCATTATCTGTTTGGCAATCTCATCTACCTTACATTACATCCAACCAATATTACACTCTGGGATTAATCCTTACAGTTTATGTAAAGGTTTAAAATGGCACAAGAACTTATTTGCACATCTGCATGGCTCTCTGTGGGGTTTTGGTTGCGGTCAGTAGAAATTTATTTTAAAAAAAGTGGGATATTCACAGATTGTTCCCAATTTGACTCCATTTTGTGCAATCTACCCTTCACCCCATTACGTGATTCCCTTCTTTTATACTCCCTTAATCCCTTCAATAAATCCCAATACTGAACACAGATGAGCCAATACACCAGGAGGTCTCAAACTCCAGTCACTTAGAGGCCAATGCGGTGGGCAGGTTGAAGAATCGCAATAGTATACGTTTTTTCTATTTGAACCTGAATTTCATTCACTACTGTTCGAAAGTCTGGGGTCAGTAAGATTTTATTCAGCATGGGTGCATTAAATTGATAAGAAGTGACAGTAAATACAGTTACAAAATATTTATTTTCCCATAGGGAGATGTGTTTCTTGAGCACCAAATCAGCATATCAAAATGATTACTAAAGAATCATGTGACACAGGAAACTGGAGTAATGCCTGCTGAAAATTCAGCTTTGCTGGAAGGAATAAATCACACGAATAAACTAATATTTAAAACATATCAAAATAGAAAACATTTACTTTACTGTCAATCACTGTCTATTTAGTGCACTGTGTGGTATTCACTATACCGGAGATATACTGTAGGAGTAAATTAGTGAACAACAGAGTGATTCGCTAATGCTAAGAGGAACTACTTTTGATGAATACGAGCATGCAATCCTGCTTGTTGTCTTCATATTCCTGTTTTAGGCCTGTAATAAGGCATGTTGAAATAATATAAATTCAGCTACCATCCAGATTGGACCGGTGGAAACTGACCAAGTACTGGTGGAGAGAGGAAAAAGGGACAAAGTGGAACGAAAGGCTGGGCTGGGGCGACTGGAAGCAGACCAGCAACAGAACAAACGGGTATCTCTGATTACAACTCATGGTGTCCACATGCATTTGCTCATGTCAGAACGCGAATGCATTAAAACCTGCTAGTAGAATACGCATCTACCTCAGTCCTGCCTACCTAGATGAATACACATACTGTTTTATTTTCCAACTTGCCCTCTTCTTTCAAGCATCATCAGAGACTAAATTAACTTTCCAGAAACCAGCGTTGGGGAAGCTACTTTGAAACTCTAGCTTTTCAAGCTACACACCACTCATAATTTAAAGTGATTAAAGTACAGTGAAGCTTCTATTGAGGAAAAAAGTAAGTTACAAAACTAGTCTCAGAAAGCAACAAACTACATTCCTGCATTAAAGCTGGGGGGATAACATCTGTCTTTAAATATAAAACTACATGATTATATAATTACTTGTTTCACAGAAGCAGTATATATTTGTCACAACAATAATGAGGATTCAAACTTGAACGGGAGACTAAATACAACAGAACAAAATGGAGTGCATCTTAAAGGGATAGTTCACCCAAAAATGAAAATTTGATGTTTATCTGCTTACCCCTAGGGCATCCAAGATGTAGGTGACTTTGTTTCTTCAGTAGAACACAAACGAAGATTTTTAACTCAAACCGTTGCAGTCTGTCAGTCATATAATAGAATTGTCAATGGAATTCGCACTCTATCTACAATCTCAATTAGGAGTGTCAATGGTCTATTTGACAGATCGGTGGTGGTAATGCACTTATAAGTCTGCGATCTGCCATAAAGCAAGAAGAAGAAGAAGACACGTCACGTGCCGGCTGTTGAGAACGCACTCAGGACAGTTCGGACATTGCAGCGAATTAGAGGTAAAAAACGATATAAATACTGTTCAGTTTCTTGCAAAGACTGATCGCTTCGTGTCTTTACACGCCAATGTATCGTTACGAGCCGCAGGGTTTAATTTGGTTTTGTTTGTTTTTTTGACTCTCAAAGCCGTGATTCCCATTCACTTCCATTATATGACTAACAGACTGCAACGGTTTGAGATAAAAATCTTCGTTTGTGTTCTACTGACGAAACAAAGTCACCTACATCTTGGATGCCCTGGGGGTAAGCAGACAAACATCACATTTTCATTATTGGGTGAACTATCCCTTTACCTTATAGAATTTAGCTGGAAACATAGGCAGATTTCAACTAAATATTTTTTATGTCACTATTCTGCACAGGGCCTCATATGGGTGAATCATTTCTTGAATCGTTTCATTTACACAAACCGTCTGAAAAAACAGGAGAATGGGTTGAATTTCCAACGCTTCATATAAGACAGAAGACCGTTTAGGAGAGCTCCTCAGCTCGCTTGGCTGTAAAGCTGCATGCACAATAAAACGTGAAATAAAAATCAGTCATGTAGTGTTTCATTGCGTTACACCTGGAAAAGCTACGCTATTCAGGGGAAAAAGCTGAACCAACTTCAACTACTGAAAAATGTCAGTTAGAAGTATCACTACTTTTGTGTTCTTGAAAATATTGGGGTGTAACTAACAAAAGGTTCACAAAGTAAAAAGAGAACATGTTATAGTACAGCATCATACGCACGCACACACACATTCCTCGCTTTGGTCTTTCTCTGGGAGGAATATTTGAACTCTTCTGTGACATATTTTTGGCTACTTTTACTCTCCACTGTTTCATAATTAGAATCAGCAACTGATCCATACTGAGAGGAACTGGTAGTGATTAGAAGAGCACAGAAAATGTGATGGTGGTGAACGTCTGTGCAAAATTAACATTGATAATGCTAAAGTGTTGCTAAGGTGTTTCTGAGTGGTTTTAACCAAGTGCCTATAGCAGTGGTTCTCAGTCTCTTTGACTCCAAGGTCCCCCCTACAGTCCTATCAATATTCAAAAGCTCCATGACTTTTGTTTCTATTTTTACTTACAATTTCTACTTGACAAAATAGAAATTAGCATAACTAGGAAAATGTATATTCATAAAATGTATAAAAATGCCCATGGAATAAAAACATTTTATTAATTTATATCACTTTTCTAGGTCTAGAAATCCACAGCATTTTCTAGGTTTTTCTAGACAGTTAGAATCCTGGATCTTCAAAGAAGAAAACAAATGAATAAGTGAATTAAAATAAGAAATATCATGATTTTTAGGTGAGTTAGCTTATTTTATTGCTTGTTTTGTCCTATTTTCAATTATTTCAAGTTATTTCAAGGACCCTGTTTGAAGTGTGCTGAGGCTCACTCTCTCCAGTGTAACTATGAGTTTTTGCCCATTTTAACCACCTGCAAAACAAAAATATAAATTGATAGCTTAGAAAATTATTAGTTCACCTCCTCTCAGTAAGCCACAAGATTTCAAGTATCATTCATGTCTGTAGGACAAACAGCACAGGACGAGTTACGTGGCAAATTGAAATACTCATAAATACGGAAATGCCCCTAACTTGTGCAATAGTGTTACCTGCCTTGGAAACCACCACCAATGGAGCTTTCACACAATAACATCTATCATGATTAGTTTTATTCCTCAGTGAAGAAGGACAAGGAAGAAAGTAAAGAAAGATTTGTTAAAGAGAGTGGAAAAAGCAAGGCCAGACTTTTTATGGTGCTTGGGAGATCTTAATGTCTATTTGGCGTTTCATATTCTAATGCACTCCTCACCCCATCTTGGTCTAATAACTGTAAAAGAAAGCAGAGAATTTTTCTGCATTCCAATGAAAAATCCACTCAATTTCTCTCATATGCGCTCCCTGGGTCTTCTCCGTGTCTCTGTGCACTGTCCTTGAAGTAGTGTCCATACACAGTGTTCCACGATTCCTCTGGCATAAACCAAATCGACCTGAAACGATCTTTGATTCAGAACAGATTGGTAGCTCTTTTTCCTCCAGACTAGATGGTCAGGGATAAGATGAGAGGAAAAATGGGTGAAAAGCATTGAACTACTGAAGAACAAGGACAGAGTCCTCACGTTGAAACCCAGCTGTGACTGTTAGGTTAGATGTGAGCACATGAGGCAGCTGTCAAATAGTTCTGATACACTTCAAGGCATTACTCCGACATGAGCACTCACTCTCTCTAACACACAAGCACACACACCTGTTTCATGGCAGTCTCTCCGATCTTATCCGAATGCTTGCGGATGCTCTCCAGGAAGTCTTTGAGGTCAGACATGGAGACGTCTCTGATGTGTGTGCGCAGACGTGGGATATTCTCTGCCATGATAGCGCAGAAACGATATGATCCCGCTTGAGGCAAACAACTCCCCTCCAACTGTTCCAGGGTTCGTAGTGCTGGGTAGTATCTGGGGTAGAACACGGCAGGCTCAGAAAAGAAAGATTGCATATATCTGCTACTTCAAAAACCTTCCCACTATTAATGAGCTCACATGCAGGGCTCGACAATAAGGATTTTCAATGGCCAAAAAGCAACAACTTTTTTATGTGACAAAAATATTTTATATGAAGAAATTATTGATTAGTACATAAATAATATTTATTGCGGCATTTTCATATACATGTATTAAATATTTTGTAATACTTTTTAAATGTTATTTCAATTTTTTATACTTTATTTTTATTGTTTTTCATATAGTTTATAATTTAGAAAAATATATATAATATACATATATTATTTAGATTTTTTATATGATTATTTTAATTAAATCTTTTAATATTAAAACTTTTATTTTAAAATATTTTATTTCTTCTACAATTGTATTATTAATGCTAACTGAGGTTTCCAAGATTATTACAATTTACTCTCGCAATTTCTACAATTACTTTTTCAGCCATTTATAGATCATTTTAACTTTGTGACACTTAAATCGGCAAAGTCCGCAAGAAACAAAGTTAAATACATAACAACAATCCAATACACATACTGTACATGACCAACAAATATAAGACTGCACTGGAGGGCAAATGACAGTCATGTAAACCGACCCAAAACTCTCTCCAGGCCATCCTTTTTGTTGAGCCTTGCACATGCAGTACATGTTTTTAACCTTTGGTTAAAGACTTTGATCTCAGCATGATAACAATTTAACCTAATCAAGATGATCTCAGAGATGAGCTATGCTCATCGCACATGCACACACACTCAATACAGCATCACAGTCACGCTACATTACACAGCAGACCCGATGCCGGGGAGAGAGTCTCTCTTGGCCGACCCTGCCGCTACCTCCAGGCTAATGGCAAAACCAAGCACACGAGAGAGACAGAGAAACACGGAGAGCAGAGATAAATAAAAACCAAAAAGGATGGAAAAGTTGCAAGCCAATGCTGATGCTCAGGTCACACGGAGGACACAGCAAGACAGCAAATTCAATACTTCAAAAACTTTTAGAGTGGCACTTTCAATCACAACTTTGGTAGACTAGCTTTTTCAAAGGTTTTTACAATTTTAGATCCCTTTGCGAGGGACCCCCTTCTAAAAATATAAAGGCAACAATATATTTTCTATGTATTAAAAACCAACTTTTATTTCCTAAGGAAAATGCAAAACTCAATGCTAAATCAATTCAAATTAATAAAAAATTGATGTACTGAAGCTAATTATTAATTTTATCTGGAAATTATTCTGTATTAAAAAAAAATTTTCGACCCACTACTAGAGTGATTTAAATTACATTTATTCTTACAGTTAACTTTAAACAGTCCTATTGTATTGTGTAAAATCTTTTTTTCTCTCTTACACATTATTCACAGATGGCCCCTGAGAGTTGCAACATGCTTGTATATGAGAGCTGAGTGCTCATGAGGATCATGTAGGTTAAAATCCTGTATCATCTCCACCCGGTTCCCCCTTTCACACCCTCCACCCCCCTGTCAGATGTCTACTGTCCTTGACCATAAAAACTAAACCAAAAAAAAAAACATATATAAGAAAGATGAGATTTGGGATGGTTCGATGTTTGCAGCTGCTACAGCTAAGAAAATCCAATCCAAATGTGTCCTCTGTGTCTCTGACTCCTGACAGCTGCCCAATGCTGCTTTGGACATCTCAGACATCTGAAAAACTCTCTCTCTGTCCGTCTGGTCACTGATTCAGTCACATCAGACTGGATGAGATACTCCAGTGGTCCAGCGATCTGTTTAAATCATCAACACCTCGCTCTCTCCTTCCCAGCTGGGAATGTCCTGCTCTCAAATATACTTTAAGTAAAGGTATTAAAATATTTTGGGCCCTGAACTGCCCTTGTGTGTTTAAATTCAACCTTGATAAGTTTCTCTAGTGCCACCTAGTGCTCATCTGTAGCATACACAAAAAAGGCATGTGCACAGATGTCATACCGTTTGGCTCTCATCTGCTCCTGCAGTTTGCTGTACATCTCCAACACTGCAAGAAAAACATACATGTGGAATTATGGAAAAACAGTCAAGAGCACAGCATGTGAGCTTTCAAGCAGTTACAAAAAAACACACACCACAGTTAAAAAATTTGGGGTCAGTAGGATGTTTTAAAGTCTCTTAAGCTCACCAAGGGCTTTACATTGGATCATTTTCTGATCGAAAATACACTGAAAACAATGCTGTGAAATATTATTACAATATAAAATAACTGTTTTCTATTTTATTTAAAAATGTAATTTATTCCTGTGATGGCAAAGCTGAATTTTCAGCAGTCATTAGTCCAGTCTTCAGTGTCACATGATCCTTCAGAAATCATTCTGATATGCTGATTTGGTGCTCAAGTAACATTTCTTCTTAAACAGTTGTGCTGCTTAATTTTGTGGAAAACTTTTTTCAGGAATTTCCAATAAAGAAGAGCATTTATTTGAAACAGAAATATTTTGTAATTATTCTAACATTATCTAACATTGTAACATTATGTCTTTACTGCCACTTTTTATCAATTTAATGCATCCTTGGTGAAATATTAAAGGTAGGGTAGGTAATTTCGGAGAGGCTAGCGATAGCAAGCCTGCTTTGAAAGCAAGATCCCACCCTCCCTGCATAATCATTCTCCAAAGCCACGCCTCCTCCAAAACACATGAACACACAGGCAGAGCAGATGCTAACCAGCGGCATGATGAGAGACGATGTTGGTGGAGGGTTGAATGCAACGCTGTCAGATTACCTCATGTCTCATTCACCGGCGAGAAAACAGTACAAAGCACATAATATTACAATAATAATCTTATAATATATATATAATAGCTGAACTCAAAGATCTAAGACTTTTTCTATGTACACAAAAGGCCTATTTCTCTCAAATATTGTTCACAAATCTGTCTAAATCTGTGTTAGTGAGCACTTCTCCTTTGCCGAGATAATCCATCCACCTCACAGATGTGGCATATCAAGATGCTGATTAGACAGCATGATTATTGCACAGGTGTGCCTTAGGCTGGCCACAATAAAAGGCCACTCTAAAATGTGCAGTTTTATCACACAGCACAATGCCACAGATGTCGCAAGTTTTGAGAGAGCGTGCAATTGGCATGCTGACTGCAGGAATGTCCACCAGAGCTGTTGCCCGTGAATTTAATGTTAATTTCTCTACCATAAGCCGTCTCCAAAGGAGTTTCAGAGAATTTGGCAGTACATCCAACTGGCCTCACAAACCCCGGACCACGTGTAACCACACCAGCCCAGGACCTCCACATCCAGTAATTTTGTTCAGTGTGTATATATATATATATATATATATATATATATATATATACAGTGGGTACGGAAAGTATTCAGACCCCCTTATATTTTTCTCTCTTTTTTATATTGCAGCCATTTGCTAAAATAATTTAAGTTAATTTTTTT
>NW_015505278.1:1441661-1463461 GCF_001515645.1 Sinocyclocheilus grahami | reverse complement strand
TGAATACTTTCCGTACCCTCTGTGTATATATATATATATATATATATATATATATATATATAGTAATTGGGATATGATTGGACAAGCTTACTTAACTTAGTGATTGATATTGGGATGGGAAGAGACTTTTAGTCAGCATAACAAAAAATGTTTTTGAACCAAATCACCTACCCTGCTTTCAATTTCTTTAAAAAAACTAAAAAATCTTACTGACCACAAACTTTTGAACAGTAGTGTTAATATAACTAATAGTAACTAAAGCCTTATTCTGATGGGACTAATTTTCTAAATGACGTTTGAGTTACAGTTCTTATCACCCGACATCTGTGATGCCACGTATCGATTCGGACAGGACTAACATCTCCATGTTTATTACAGAGGTGGGAGGGTCTGTTTTGTACATCTTTGCACAAAAAGATCAAGAAGAGGATGATCATTCTGAGATATCTCTTGCATTAATTTGATGGTGGCTTGCTCTCTCAGACCTTGTAAATCAGGTAGATGTATTGATGTGTTAGTAAACCTCTCAATAATTCATTGTGCTCTCTTCTGCATGCAAATGGATTGATTACCATTAGTATAACCACAGTTTTACTACAAATACCATGGTTAAGCTATGCTTAGAATAGCAAAACCATGGTTAATTTGTGACCGTTTTTTTTTTTGTTTTTTTGCAGTAAAACCATGTTTAAAAGGTACATATGTAATTAAAACATTATGTAATTGAGTGCAGAAATGATGGCAAGTAATCTTACCTGACGCTGATATTACAGTAGCTAATCTTAAAGGGGTCATATGATGCTTTTTTAAAGATCATTATTTTGTGTATTTGGTGTAACAGAATATGTTGACATGCTTTAATGTTCAAAAAACACATTATTTTTCAAATACTGTACATTATTGTAGGTCCTATATGCCCCTCCGCTCTCAAACGCTTAGTTTTCTACAAAGTCCCTCCTTCCGACAAGCGCAGTCTGCTTTGATTGGCCAGCTGACCCAGTGCATTGTGATTGGCCGAACACCGCAAGCACTCGTCGGAAATGTAACTCCCCTTACCATAATCACGAGCTTCATCTTTCAAAATAAATGTAAAGACAGTAAATAATGTCTTTAGTTTTACCATCAGTTCAAGCCCGAAAGGGGAACAGACACAGTAATGATGCAGTACACAAGCCGCGGTTAAGACAGCTGACTCTACTGTGATGTGACGCTGTCTCTCTCTCTGTCTCTCTCTCTCATACACACACACACACACGATGCGCAAAACTCCGCATTTGAACAGTCAATAGCAAATACTTAAACTAGTAACAAAACATACTTACAGTCGCTGATTCAAAAGCGTCAGATTGTCATAGCAAAGTCAGAATTACCTCCTCTCCTAGGTTCATGAAACGGTCGTCCATAAAATGCATTGGTGTTCTGTTGTAAGTGATCTTAAAGATTCCTAAATGCATCTACTTTCGGAAGGCCAAATAAAGTGCTTTTGCTTTCACACTGAAACACACAGCGTCTCCCTGACATGGCTGCTTCAACACTAACTGTGGTTACTGAAACCACGCCTTCTTTCTTTGCGTGCACATTTGGGTGCATTATGCAAATATTCCCACATAGTGAGGTAGATATGTGGGGGCATGTTAGAACGAGCTGTTTTAGGGGAGTGTGGCAGAGTCTTAACTTTGATATAGAATATCTCTTTGGTTTTGAGACTTTAGTCTTTGCAACTTCAGGAATCACGAACAGCTTGTAGCACTACAAAGAGAAAGGAAAACTTGAAATCGCATCATATGACCCCTTTAACAGTTTACGCGATCTGGCTTTTGATTTAGTTTTTTGTTTTGTTTTGTTTTTTTTTATTTATTTGCCGGGAGACAAACACATTGAAAATGTGTCTATGGTAAGAGTGTCTATGGTAGTTCACGTTGGTCAAATCACACAAGGAAACGTGTTGTGAAAAAAATATTGTTGTCAATCACAGACATTCGCATTTGGACAAGATTAGATTTCTCAGAGGATCACTGAGTTTGCCGAAAAACAGTAAGTAATTTGTTCTGGAATTATTACAAAGGTTGTGTGAGAAAAACAGACTTGGCAGATTCGAACGGGATTAAAATCGCAAAGTACGATGTTTGTACCTGGTAAGCAGTGTGTGAGTTTGTCAATGGTGGTGGCGATATTCCTCTGCTGCAGACGGCACTGTCTCAGCTCATCCATTGATGTCAGGAGCTACAGGAGCGGTAACCACCGATTTTAATGATATTGATATGTTAAAATATTTGCTTTTAATGTTACAAGTTCTGAATCAAAGACTAAACTAAGCGAACAAGACACCCACCTCCTTGCCGTCATTTTGGAGCTTCTGATTGGTCTCAGTCACCTGACACTGAGGAAGACAAAACAACCAATTATCCGGGAGTGATCAAAACAGAAACAATACAAGTCAGGATTTTTTTCTGATGTATTACACACAAGTTGTTCAAATCTTTTTTAGTTTTATATCTATAACGTTTCTTTTTTCTTCTCTCTGGTTTTATAGAGTTTTCTCAAAACCTAATTTCCTCTTTCTGCACCTTGAGTTTCTGGGCTTCTCCGCGCACTTTGAGCAGCTCAGTAATGGAGTCCACAAAGCCTTGGAAGTGATGGTTGCACATCTTCTCAATTTCACGGTCATGATTGCGGATCCGCCCCTCCAGTTTATCCATGAAGAGTCCATGATCCTGTCCATCATAAACAGACCTTCCAGGAAAACAAGGAGAACATAAAAGAACAATGTCAAAATTACTATATATAAAAAATATATTTAGTCTTCATTACATGTATGCTACACACAACATATTATACTATTACTGATTGTTTACACACATAAACGGACCACTAAAAAGATTAGCAAAAGATATATGAAGTGCCTTGTTGCTCTTTAATTTTTTTGAAATTATCCAATATAATCAGCAACTTCATAAATTAGATGATAGAGTGAGTGAATGCAAATTAAGTAAAACATAGAATCTTTCTCTACTGTCACTGACACTCTACTGTTGTTTACCACTAGATGGCAGTAGAAGATATGAAATTACCACTCCTCAACAAGCTCAGAACTTTAGATAAATTCATGAACTTGATGCGTCTGTGTTCTGTCTTATGTGTGCTGTTGCTAGAACCAAAGAGTCTTTAGCAATATAGTTTCTTACACTACCAGTCAAAATTTTGGGGTCAGTAGAGGTTTATGAAAGAATTATCTTATGCAGAATTCTCATATTATGCAGAACATTACTTATTGGACACATTCTTACTGATGCTCTTACTGTCGCAAGTCATTTTTGCCAATGCACTGATCACACTGCAATAGCGTTTGCCTTGGCTGAACAGCACCATCAACTTGTTGTGTGCTTATTCTAGTGAGTCAGAAGAGAAGCTGAGTATCTCATGCCTTGCGGTCTTCTAACAGCTAATAATCACATGAGGTGAACACAATCATTGCCCTCCTATTTGAAAAACACAACAGTGTCAGTATACTAGAAATGGTCATGCCAGAATTGTATTATTAGGTGCTTTGTTGGTTAACTTTATGCAAAAATAAATCCCAAAGGTAAATGAAATGAAAGGTTATTTGAGTACTCCGAGATGAGACAGTGATTTGAGAGTAATGAGCTGCAGTGACTGCAAACTCTTCCCTGTGTTAGACAGTGATCAGATTTCAGTGTTTAGCCAGCACACTGCGTACGAATATATTCTCTTTTAGAGCTTCTAACGTTACCTCAGAACCTCCAGATGGAGTTCAGCCCTCGCCATCAGAGAAGGATCTAATCCAGGGTCAATAAAGCAGAATCTGGGGGCCAAACTTTGTTCAGGACAGTGTTTGCTTTCAATGCCTGCAATGTATGAGCATGCAGAAACCTCATGAAATAACAACACAACAGTGTCAGTATACTAGAAATGGTCATGCCAGAATTGCATTATTAGGTGCTTTGTTGGTTAACTTTATGCAAAAATAAATCCCAAAGGTAAATGAAATGAAAGGTTATTTGAGTACTCCGAGATGAGACAGTGATTTGAGAGTAATGAGCTGCAGTGACTGCAAACTCTTCCCTGTGTTAGACAGTGATCAGATTTCAGTGTTTAGCCAGCACACTGCGTACAAATATTTTCTCTTTTAGAGCTTCTAACGTTACCTCAGAACCTCCAGATGGAGTTCAGCCCTCGCCATCAGAGAAGGATCTAATCCAGGGTCAATAAAGCAGAATCTGGGGGCCAAACTTTGTTCAGGACAGTGTTTGCTTTCAATGCCTGCAATGTATGAGCATGCAGAAACCTCATGAAATAAAGCTTATCTCTAAAGCAATTACATTACCATGTTTAAGGTAGGGCTGCACGATAAATCGCATGCGATATTTAACGTGCATCTTGTCAGTAAAGCCATTCTGTAATCAGCGGTAAATCTCCATCACATGCGGGCTTTCACATGGAGCAGCATTAACTACACAGAGCCGTTGTTCACCGACAAGCTGCGCAAAACATGCGCAAAATAGGTTCGTGGTTTTGCGCAGCTTGTCAGTGAACAACGGCTCTGTGTAGTTAATGCTGCTCCATGTGAAAGCCCGCATGTGATGGAGATTTACCGCTGATTACAGAATGGCTTTACTGACAAGATGCACGTTAAATATCGCATGCGATTTATCGTGCAGCCCTAGTTTAAGGTGATTTACGCAATAAACTACACATTGATTTCCTATATTCCTATAGTTTTATAATTGATTATCAATTCTATTGATTAGTTGTTGCGGCCGTAGTCAGAGAACAAGGGAACAGTCCTTTGATAGGGCTTAGCTCACAGAATTTTCTGCCAAATTGATATGACTGACATCCTGATTCCAAAACAAAATCAGCATTTGTTCCTATTTATAGTATATATGGCTATTTTTTTAATTATCTGCATTTTTAGCCCTTTTTGGATGATCATTTCTATTGTGGTTAGTGTAGTCGCGGTAACAAAATTTCAGTGGTTGGTACCAATACCAGTAAAATTCCACGGTTCAGTACCTGATTTGGTACCAAAAACTACTGTAACGGTTATTTCAGTTTTTTTGTAATAAGATTAATAAAATTAGTTAATTATTAACTCTGTTAGTAATTGTAAGTAAAAGCGCAATGTTATTGTGTGATGTGGGTTTTTTTTGGTGAAAAGATCACTACTCTGCGATCTCAGTTGCAGCCATCTGTATTAGCTTTAATTTATATTTAATTCATACTTTGAAGAGTAGGCAGTGGTTTATTTTTTACATTTTTACCTCTGTTGAACTACCTGGTACAGTAAGTTTGAAAAGATAAAAGTGCAGATCGGGTGTGCTATTACATCATAGACAGAAAAGTGCAGTGCTTTTGTTGGTGTGAGGTGCTGACGTGTGTGTGTGTGGGGCTTCTAACTTTAGATCCTCTGATCTATTTCCGATCCATTCTGTTTCCCAGCTGCCATTGAGCTATCTAGATTTCAGTCAGCCAACAGGATATGACATCATAGCACACATAAGCATAGGTTTTCCTTAAGTTAGTTAGTCGAGGGTGATGACAGTTTGCAGAGGAAATGTTGTGAATAAGAATGCTGTGTAACAGTTCAGCACACACACACACACGTTTACTTAGCTATCTAAATGGGGACATTACATAGACTTCTATTGTTTTTATATACATATAGTTATACCCTTTTTCACCTAAACCCACCCAGACCCCTCACAGATAACTTTCTGCATTCTTACAATTTAAAAAAACATTTGTTTACTGTATTTTTATACCAGTTTTACAAATGAGGACGTTCCCAAATTGAGGTTTTTGGCGATTTTTTTCGATCGATTTGTCTGGTTTTGCTCACTTTTGGGTACAAATTTGTCCCCAAAATATAGTTAAGTAGGTACACACACACACACACACACGCACACGCACACGCACACACACAGAGCTAAGAACAATGTTGGCATTCCTAGACCGAATGAATTAGGCTGCATTTGTTCAAATAGATCCAGTATATAATCTAACAGTAATATTGGATAATATCATTAAAATTTTTAATAACTTTTAAATAACTGTTTTTCTATTTTAATTTATATTTAAAATGTAGTTTATGCCTGTGATGGCAAAGCTAGCTGAGTTTACAGCTCTGTTTTTGTAGGAATGGAGACACGGATGGCCTTCAGTTGTTCATTTTATGACACCCTTGGTGTTCATTTTAGAGCAGAAAAGCAGAGTAATGGTCCATTAATTTGATACAACACATTTCTGGACATGATGGCTTTTCTTTCAGTTTGGTGACAGGCTTGGTTGAATGTTCTCATATGCTAATAAAAAAAGTGACATTTTTTAAATTTTAGAGAATGTGTGTGACATGTTTGAGTGGAAAAAGCTCTCACTCTCACTCTCTCTCTCTCTGTGTGTGTCATATGTCCATTATTTCTCTACCAGTGAGTGTTGGGAAAATGTCAGGCTCTAGTTTTTCCTCAAGGAGGGTTTCACATTTCAGTTTTTTGGAACGTGACCTTGTTTCCCAATAGTACTTGTAAGGTTTATTTGTGGTTTACACGTGCTGTGAAACAGGTAAAATCATTACATTAATACAGTCAATAGGGAGATATTCTTAATGCAAATAAACTGTTTTGACTTTTTAAATTTGATTTAAGAGTCTGGACAATGATGCCTGATGCTTATTATTTTTTTCAAATAACTGGGCTGAGAAGTGTCTCACACAGCCGGACCACTGCAGCTGGGCTATTTATGATTTGTACAGATTTTTGTTTCTTGTACTTGACTCTTGCTAAGCGAGTTGTGCAACACAGATTATTGAAGATGGCCCTTACTTCCAAAATGTTTAGTGGTTATTTTTCTTTCTTTTTTTTTTATTAATATTTTATCAATAGGTATTATTTATTTATTTGCATTTTTGCCCTTGATAGAATGGTGTCAGAGGAGACAGGAAGCAGTGGGAGGAAAGAATCAATTTTTTTTTTCTAATTAAAAAAATGTGCCCTTGTAATCCCTCATAAATATCTCCTCATTTTAAGGGCTGGCCAAAAAGGTTGTTCAATTAGCAATCAACAACAATCCAAACATTTCTCGATGGAAAAAATAAAGTCATGCCAGAGATTTTTTTCTCTCATTTGAGTATGTAGTTTCTGTTTTATGCCAACTTTTAATAGTCATTTTGGTCAGCATAGACTATTTTAGGCATTGCAAGACTAATTGGAGCATGTCTGCTCATTTGTCTGTCCCAGTGTTTTTTTTTTCTTCCCTGTACAGGACTCATATTTCCTTCCAGCACCTTCCACTAGATAAAAAAAAAAGCTAAATTCAGGTTTGGATGTGCTTGCAGCCCTGGATTTGAGGTGTGTTTACTGTGTGTGAGTGTTTGTGGAGGAAGCCATCGGTGACATCAAGACTGTGCTAATGGAAGGAGGACATTTCCTGAGCCACAGGAAAGCTGTGCTCAGGAGAAGCCATGTGCTGCTGGTGTGTTTGTGTCCTGAATTAGTCTGTATTTTACTGAAGATGACATAACATGCTTCCCTGACAGTCCTCCTCACTATGACATTGTATGTTAATCATGGTTAATTTTCATATGATAACCTCTATCAGGAGGGTGTGATATCTAAGACTCCCCTTGCTAAGTCCTGATTCACCTTCCTGCTTCCCTTACTACCGTATGTGTATTTATTTATTTTTTGCCCATTGTCACCATTGGTTTGCTCACTGAATGTATTAAAACGTTGTTGTCTGTAAAACTGCTTTGGCACAGTCTGTATTGAGAAGAACACTATAGAATCATATTGAATTGAATCAGATCTAATCGAATTGTGTTCTGTTGTCACTTGTTCTGGAAACTGGTTGGTATGGACCAGTAAAGAGCAATATTTGACATATATTTTGAAATAAGTTGCTGTGTTTGGTCTGAAAATAAAAATATGTACACTTACAAGTAGTGTTGCTTTCGCCAACGAAAATTGACTAAATATCGTCGTCAACGAACCTTTATCACGTGACGAAAACGAGACGAGACGCAACGTAAATGCTGGTCATGTGACGATGACTAATTAAATGTATAATGCAATATTGTTGACGAATAAAAACGAGACTAAATGTGGTTTACAAAATAAAAACTATGCTAAAATGTCTCTTCATTTTCGTTGACCAAAACGAGACGAAACGAAATGTTATAACGTTATTTCGTCTCGTTTAGTCGCGTTATTATGCATGGAAACATACTAAAACAGAGGCATGTACCAGGAACGGCACGCCACAGAAAAATCTGAGGTCTTGTGGGAGGTGACAGAGGGGGAGTGAAAAAAAAAAAGAAGAGAAAGGTAGCAGCAGTCACCCTAGAAACTGTAAATTCCTCTGTGGGTCTAAATGCAGAAATAGTGAGGGCAGAGACGGGCCATGGTGCAAAAGCTGGAGAGTAAGAAACAAATAAAACCTTCATGCTAAAACAGACTGATAAATGTAGCAGTGCAATGCCAGAAGTAAAGCACTGAGCAACACAGAATGTTGGCCAACCTCTAATTCAAACATTACAGATTTTGAAAGTACTCCTTGCAGCAGTGCACAAAATGTCGATCTAAAAAACAAAAAAACTGATTAGAGAGCAGTTCTATTTAAAGGGGTCATGAATTGAGAAATCAAAATTCCCTACAAAAGCTGGAGAGTAAGAAACAAATAAAACCTTCATGCTAAAACAGACTGATAAATGTAGCAGTGCAATGCCAGAAGTAAAGCACTGAGCAACACAGAATGTTGGACAACCTCTAATTCAAACATTACAGATTTTGAAAGTACTCCTTGCAGCGGACTCTGCTTTAAACTGCTTTGCGTCTCTCCGTCAAATAACCTCACGTGCATGATGCGCCATTTACGGGGGCTTATTTAAAATGAAAACTCATTCTCTGCCAGCAGGAGGCGCTTTTAGAGTGATACAACTGGTAATGTATATCGAAATATCGGAAATGTGTTTAAAAATCATATCACCGTTATTGAAAAAAATTATATCGCGATACATATTGATATCGAATTATTGTCCAGCCCTACGTGAGGCGCTCCCTCGAGCATGCTAATCTTAATAAAATCTTGTAGTGTGTGATGCGCCACGATTTTCAAATCTTGTAGTATGCGAGTGTTTAAGATTTGAGAAAAATTTGCAAAGATTCTCCTTATGCGTGTGCTGCAAACAGATTTCATAATAGGTTAGGATTTTCAAACTAGTGTGAGCCCAGCTTTAGTCTAAAAACAGCTTATATTGAAGCCAATCTGCCAAAACGACAGGTTGTGGAATGTGCCACTTTATGATGTAATAGTGTGGCTAAACCCCGCCTCCGCAGAAGATCAATGCCTGCTTCTACAGCACTGCCTGTTTAGCCCCACCCACCGATTCCCGCATGTAGTGTAAATAACGAGAGAGACAAACACAGGTCTATGCAGAAACCAAACGATAAAGATGCTCAGAAGACAACAAGGTGTTGTGCAGTGCCAAGTTGTGGAAAAACACAGTCTTTGCATTGCCTTCCTTCTGATCTCAACATTAGGAAAGTGTAGATTAACTTTATTTTTACTGAAGTTCCAGACCGCTTCAGTAAGAACTTGGTCCTTTGTTTACTTCATTTTACCATGGATTCGTTTACAAACAAAAGCACAATTCGTTGCAAGATTTTCAGAAAGATTGAAACTAATAGATGATGCTGTGCTGACTATACTGAATCCGACAGTAATGTCGCACCACACAAGTGTGTTTTTATTATGCGGTTACTATTGCTTTTTGTCTGTTATTACAGATAATTTGATATGTATTGAGTATTTATACATTTTTAACCTAATCACAGCAGCGTCCATCTGTGAAGGATGTAGGCTGTCAAACATACACAGCTGTTAGCCAATCATAGCAGTGGGCATTTACTTCCGAGTCTAGAATCCACCACACCTGTTCAAACAGAGCGTTTTGATGAGGGGAGTCAAATCAGGAGAGAAAATAGCCTACAACTTCTAAATTATGAAGTTTTTTGATGTCATCTTGATAACATTATAAGTGGACCTCAGAGAACAGTACAAAATAATAAAGTAAGGCAGTTCATCATGACCCCTTTAAACCAATGCAAAGGCACATTTCAAGTAACAAGACTGAAAGATCACAAAGATTAAAATTAAAGGTGCACCAAGAAACTTTTCTCTAAAAATATGACAAATATGTCTAAAATGTTTTACACTTAAATGAGATGAAGTCCCCAGTCATATCAACTGCACAGAAAAGGATGTTTTATTCATGGGGTGGTTGCCCCTTCATGGGCTCACATGACAAGTTGATATTAGCAGCCCCCCTACTATCTTAGTTATTGGTCACAACTATGCCTTTAAATAGGATATTTCTAAAATAGCAACCAAAAAAATCCTTCTGCATAACGCTCCATCCATGGCAACAGGGGTTGCAGGATGGACCAAGCAAAACAAACAAAATATTACTTGGTGCACAAGTAATTAATTTGCCTAAACAGGTCTTTTATTTATTTAATTGAAGTCAAATCAACTAAATGGAAACAACAAGAGGCAGTTTGATTATCTTTAAAACAGAGGAAGCAATTAAGAGCTTATCAAAGTCCTAATCTAGTAAACCACCAAGTCCACTGTGGATAAAAAAGGAAAAAATAATTTAAAGGGGCCATATGATGTTGCTAAAAAGAACATTATTTGGTGTATTTGGTGTAATGCAATGTGTTTATGCGGTTTAAGGTTCAAAAAACATATTATTATCCACATACTGTACATTATTGTTTCTCCTCTATGCCCCGCCTTTCTGAAACGCGTCGATTTTTACAAAGCTCATCGATCTGAAAAGCGAGGTGTACGCTGATTGGCCAGCTATCCAGTGCGTTGTGATTGGCTGAATACTTCAAGCGTGTGACGGAAATGTTACTCCCCTTACCATACTGCGATGCCGTGTACCGTGAGTGGAGGCTGGCGGGCTAGAGTGAGCAGAGGCGGGCGGGCTTGAGAACGGCGCAGCCAGTGGATTCGATGAAGGAGCGTCCGGCGGGCTTGCGGCAACCACATGTGACGACCCCGAACTGGACTCCGCTTCGTCCACGGTGAAAGCCGATCCGGCGATCCACAGCGCAAAGTAGGGCTGAACGATTAATTGCATTTGCGATATCGCGATATGAGAAAAGGCTGCGATTACACTCGGTCACGTGACACGTGAGAGTGAAGTGGTGTGTTCCACTTGAAGATCAGATCAGTGTATGACATCAAAGTAAGGCGAGAGAAGGCATAAGGAGACGTCCGCGCTCTCTTATAGCTCTCGCAGTACTTTGATGACACACACCCATCGGTCTAGGAAAGGGGGGCAGAATTTTTTTATAGGTTTAAAGGCGGGTGCAACCCCAAAAATTTGAGAACCACTGGTCTAAAGTTAACAGACAGTGTTTAGTGCAGTCCACATGTTTACATGTTTATTACAGTGACTTTGAATTACCTAAAGTAGTGTGGTAAAGCAACAGACTTGTTTTTATATTTCTGCAATCTACTTTAGTTTGTGTGATTTGTTACTGACTTTCATATTAATGTTTACACCAGGCTATTTAAACATAATTATTACATGCTTACAAGGTTGGAAGTTCAACAAATCAGTCAATATACTGTGATTGTAGTTGTTAAATAAAAATGTAATTCATATCAATTCATGCATCACCTAATTTCATCGTAACATATAGGTCTGGCCTACAGAAAAGAACATTTATGTTTAATCTATCTATAATAGTGTGTTGGTCATACTATACAATGATTTATAGCTTGTCTTTGTTGAATAATACAGAACATAAAGAGCTTTAAAAAATAATTGCATATTAAATCGCAATCGCAATATTGGTAAAAAAAAAAATCCAAATTAGATTATTTTCCAAAATCGTTCAGCCCTAGCGCGAAGTTGATGTATTTCCTCAGCGACCAGCACGGATCAGCTCTAGGCATGACGAAGCAAATATAGTGCTCTTTTGGAAGGCCAAACAAAGTAGTTTCGATTTCACAACGAAACACACAGCGCCGCGGCAACAACAATACTACAGCGAGAATAAAAGTTATGCCTTCTTTCTTTGCGTGAACATTTGGTCAGTGTTATGCAAATCTTCCCACACCGTGACGTAGTCATGTGGGGGCGTGTTTGAACGAGGCATTTTAGGAGGGCGTGGACAAGTCTTAACTTTTATAAAGAATATCTCTTTGAGTTTGAGACTTTAGTCTTTGCAACTTTAGGGATCTTATCTATGCACGAACAGCTTGTAACACTCCAAAGAGAAAGGAAAATGTGAAATTGCATCATATGACCCCTTTAACAGTTCCATGGTAATACCAAACAGACAAGTTAAAGCAGCCATAGCCCACTGAACATCCTTCAACCAAAAGCATCTCAGAGTTTTACAGCGGGGTCTGTAAGTAATCTCGTGTGAGCTTTTGCAGTGACTCAGCTGGGTGTGGACCTGGCTTCACCTTTGTGGTAAATTGGTCTCAGCTTCTCTGCTGAGGTTTGTGGCTGCAAAAACATTACATATATGAAACCTTAGCCCAAAACCTTGCTCTGCTTAACTGTACCCGATTGTTGCTGCCGTCACTGAAACTGAACAGAATAAAGCAATGCATTTAAAATTCTACTAAAGTTATAGAAATGTGTCTTCCTAGGCAGCTTACTGATCAGAGTCCAATTGCAAAAAATGTCTAAAGTTAAGAAAACACTGTTATAATAAAAATAGAATACACGGGAAAAACATAGTTATAACAGAAACTATAGAAAGTGTATTGTATATAACTAAAGGGGTTTCTTGCAACTAGCTGCAGACCTCTGTTCCAGTCTTGGCACCCTGAGGTTGGAGATCCTTAAGAGATTTCCGTCATCATCAAGTGTATTGTTTGCAGGTTAAATGTGTGTGATTGCAGCTCTGTTGTAAAGGTCATTAGTTGCCAGTCTGAATATTCCCAACTGTGTCAGCAAGTAAATGGAATGAAATGGAGAAGAGGAGAGACAACTGATTGCTGACTTGAGGAATGAATGCCCACTTCCAACTGTGCCCATTGTGTGTGCGCTCTATGATGCTTCCAGACAGGTTAAAATTTATAACTTTAGTTGCCACATCACTATTAATATTACTAATATCTAGGATTAGGAGTTTGTTCTCAAACCCAAGCCAGAATATCAAGCAGACATAGACTTAAAAGAGCTTAAACAACCTAGCAAAGCATAAAATGTTTTATACCAAACATTTTACTGAATATTTTTTACATTTTTTAATGCAAGCCATGGAATATGAAACTCTGATACAGTTCTCAGCCTCTGGTCTTTAAATAAGCAGTCCTTGAGAAATGTTCCAACAAAATAATTGGCTGTGAAGTGTTTGTTCGAAATTCCTCAGGTGGATGCAGGAAAGAGTCCAAAATATTTACAACATTCCTCTTGCCATAATTGGAACGAAGAACCACGTTTCCAAAGCTTCAGTCCTCTCTTCCGTTTTGAGGTGGTTAATCACCCTACAGGGGTCAAGACAACAACCCACACAAAATCCAGGAAATCAAGGACACTGAAGATAGACAGAACTTTTAAACAGAAACAAGAGAAACTGGATGAGAGAGAGAGAGAGAGAGAGAGAGAGTTTGTAACAGCTGAGAAGGTATATGCAGCAGAACAAACAGTCAAGTGTCCAGCATGCAAGTCACTGTGGTCCAGCATGTGACAGTGACAAGAAACTGATTCCTGGTTCTCCGAGATGCACACACACTGAATAAACTCATGGCTGATAGTCAAGACTAAATTTTATTCCTTCAGATTTTCTTATGTTTGAGCTCTAAGTGCCACATTCACATTGCAGTTTATGAGTTTAATATGGTTGTCACTCCTCTTCTAAGTGCTTAATAATGGTATATACTTCTGATAGGCACGAGTACGGAGTCACATTACTGAACTATGAACATTCAGTAACAACTAAACAAACATTTACAAAAAGGATTAATCAGCAAAAAGAGGTGTACAGACAGAATGGATTCAAAAAAAGAAGTTGCTAAAAAAAATTGCTACATGGGAACTAAAATGGCTGTACATTTCACCAGGTAAACTCACACTTGTGGCAGCTGTAGTCTTTATTCTTTTTAAATCATAATAACTGCAACAATTGTGTTACAGGAAACATAATGTTCCTTCATTAGTAGAAACAGGAATTACTAACATATTTGATCATTTGCAGTTTATGTATTTCTGGTAAATTTTCCTTGAAGACAAAATGCATCTAAATGTTTTCATATTCATAATGTTGCAACCACTCTGCTACCCTCCGTTTCAAAACCTCTGAATTAGGGGATTTGCTTTCACTCAAAACTGATAATATGAAGAAGTATATAAAAGGCCAGGATCTGTAACTGCAAAAGATTTAGCTTCATAACTAAATAGTTGTTCACTTTTAACCATGCAGACTGAAATGGGTTTACGTAAGCAAGACTCTCCCTAAACTTCTGTGCCATCTTAAAGTCGAGGTATAATAGCAACAGATAATTTCTTCTGTTAACAGAGTTAAACAGGTTATCGGGAAAAAATAAAATAAAATCCAGGATGGGACTTGGTTCTATCCATCAGTTGTTGACTGAATGAAAGCAGATCTGAATGCGAGCTAGCAGTTGATTGTAAGGGGTGGGTTTAGCATAGCTATGTCAGCAGCAACAAGTCTGACATTTCACCGGAACATCAAATTATGAGTCTGACATTTTAATAAAAAAATGTATTTAAAAAAAATTGCATGAACGAATTGTTCACAATTAGATAAAAAATGTGTATTTAGACAATAAGGTGAATTTCCATTTCATAATAATTTTAATACTCCTAGATACCTTGGAAAGGTAGCAAAAACAGTAAAATTTAGAAATATTTTCCATTTGAATATATTTTAAAATGTAATTTATTCCTGTGATACAAAGCTGAATTTTCAGCATCATTACTCCAGTCTTCAGTGTCACATGATCTTCAGAAATCATTCTAATATGCTGCTTTGCTGATTGCTACACGGCTAAACCATAGGAATGTAATCACAAGTCCTGACGTGTATGAACATTGAAACAGACACTCACTTCTTCTATAGAGCGATAAAAACGACTTGTACACTACAGACTGCATAAAGCAATTTCTAATAGCCATAGCCAGTCCATTTATATGAAACGACCAAAATAATCAAATAATTATAGTCTGAGCTGAGCGGGAGTGGAGGCAGCACAGTCTGGGGAAACTGACTCACTAAGGCAGACCAGCCCAGGCTTTCTCAGAGTTCTCTCTCTCGGATACACACACACACACACACACACACACACACACACACAATTCAGACCTAAAGCCCCAAAAGTCCTGTTAGATGTGTCTTCATATGAGGCCAAATAAAGTTCTCAAACATTTAAGAGTCATGAAAAAGAAAAACATGCTGCATGAGACATCAACTATCACATGGACACAATATAACACAGATAGCCCATGGAACAAATGCTAATACCAATTTACGCTGTTTCTACTAACAAAACACACTGTTTTTTTGTTTGTTTGGTTAAAAAAAACAAGTCTCATTTGTTAGCAGCTGTGCTACCAAAAGTCTTTAGAAAGAAGTACTAAAATAGAGATACCTGTTTGTCAACCGATTAAAAGTAAACCACTGTCAAATGCATCTGAGCTTAAAATGAGAGGCATTTAAAAATGGCAACAACTAAAAAAGTTCAAGCAGACATCTAAATTGAGGAGATAAGAAAAAAGACTTCAGACTTCAGTTTCAGCCAACCATTAAAAAAAATGCTGTTATCGATTAGCTTGTTAGTTTATTGAGCCTTGTCTGGAATGTGTTGTACCACAAGGCATCTAAAAGCACATCAGAATGTGAGAGGCCCTCCACTGTCCTTGTAGTACTTTAAGGAAACACTGAGAGAACACAGCCTATTATATCTGCACAGCCAATTAGCAAACAAAAGTGATGTACCCTTGCTTTACTACACAACCTGAACTTACAGTATGAATCATGGGAAGTCTCTGCATTACTTGAGGTCCTTCTAATGTGCAGTGATGGTAATAGTGCAGGAGAGATATATGCGCTGTATATGTTACATACTACTGGTAAACATGAATTTTAAAAAAAATTGACCTAAGGTAGTTTGAAATGATACAGGTCTCACTATGTGCTTGTGAATCAATCAAAAAGATGTCCATTTTTATAAATTGAAATCGCATCATATGACCCCTTTAAAATCCATCTTTTTAATCATATCGTGAATGATTCAACCACGCCTACTTAATTGATTTATTTTTTTATTTATGCTTGTATTTTTTTTAAATGTCTAAAAAAAAATTGACCTAAGGTAGTTTGAAATGATACAGGTCTCACTATGTGCTTGTGAATCAATCAAAAAGATGTCCATTTTTATAAATTGAAAAATTGAAATCGCATCATATGACCCCTTTAAAATCCATCTTTTTAATCATATCGTGAATGATTCAACCACGCCTACTTAATTGATTTATTTTTTTATTTATGCTTGTATTTTTTTTAAATGTCTCTTCGATTATTTAGTCCACTTAAACACCTCCCCTCTCTAGTGACTGCAATCTTACATTCAGATCTCCCTCCATCCAATTGATGACCGATTTGTACATCAAAATATGAAAGAAAATATCCGTTGATACTTTCATCGACTAAACATTCACACATAACCAATGCTAGGAAGCCAGGCTGTGCTTGCAATGTCACCTCGCTAATGAAAGTCCCATCAGAGGGTGTGAGAATATGAAGCTGTTATCAATGTGCCCTGCTAGCACCAAAATTAGCATCACAGTTTCACTATACACACAACATGTAAAATAAACTAGTCGCCAAGTAACAAGAGCTTGATTAAATCAGTGATTGGTAGAAGTATCAAAGCAGCATAGTTGACAGATGCAGGTCAGCTATGTGGAAAGTTAACAGAAAAGGCACAATTCTATTTCCTGTGCACATTATGCTCTCTACATTCTGTGTACTTGCTCAAGATATTGTGAATCTTATGATTGTTAAGCAGCCCAATCATCACAGATCAAATTCACTGCAGATCTAAACTGTAAACAGCTTTATTTGAGGCATGACGTCTTGACTTTAAAAATAACTGAATGAGAAAAAAATAATAAATATAGGCAATGAAAGATAAACTAAAGCTGAACCAACTAACCTAAAACACAACTGGCTTGTTGATTTCCTCTCATAACATCCTTTTTAGAATGTCAACCATTTCTGACAGACTTTCTGACATTTAACTGAAATCTGTGGTTTGCAAGTGTAACGTTAGCTCAATTTGGTTTAAAAAGTTGAAACTCCACAAGAAGTATGTTCACTCGGTGACAACTGAATTTGGTTTTCATTAGAAACTTTTAACTTATTTCTCCCATAACTATCCATGTCCAATAAAAACAAATGTGTCATCAAGCTCTGACGCAGAAATACATTTTAGGAAAAAGCTAAATGCCAACTGTTTTGAGAAGTTAAAAGCCTGGGTTACTTCCTTAAATACAATGGACAGCAACAACACAACACAGTGCTCGCGTTTCTTTTGGTTTGTTTTCAAATAAAGAGCGTTATTCATTACACCCAAACATCCGCCCGCTCTCCGGGAGCCGTGCAGCGGGACATGTGAGAGGAATACTAACTAAAACTTTCTCTAAACCGCCACTGAGCACCTACTTTACCAGCCTGACAACTTGAATGGAAGATTTCCTGGCAAGTCTCTAAAGTGAGAAGTTGAGGGAACAAGGAGAACAGCCCCTCCGGGACCCTTTGAACCAAAATGTCACATCACACCCCGAGCCCGGTAGTCTCCGGTACGGTTAATGAAGACTTACCGGAGTGTTGGCCCGATGCAGTTAGTGTCTGTGCTCTCAATCTCACGCAGGATTCGCTCGTGCTCTGCCGCTGTCTCGGCGCTCGCCATCTTCCATAACCTCGCGACCACAGTCTTTGCTCGCGACGCGCTCTTGAGAACACAGCGCCCGGAGAGCGAGAGAGAGAGAGGGGGGGGAATACTGGAGCTTTTACTTCCGGTATTACTGCTGAACTATTACTTAAAATTGTATCCAGTAATTTTATTGCATCATTATCATAATAGCAAACGTCTTATCATTTTATTTATTTTCAATTCTACAATGCGTAATACATAGATATATATGCATATCTATGGCGCTATGGGTGTCATTAATTGCTGAATGATGACCACTGTCCATAGCAACACTAACTGACCAGTTTAGTGCTCAGTATCCTGGACTGTGTGTGGGCTGGAAGTGAAATGCAGTTGCGCTGCTACTCCACATAACACGGGTGCGTGTCAGGACAGCAGCAGGAATCCAAACAGGGCCAGTGAGTCCAAACATCCAGACACCCAGATCACCCGGAAGACTGTACGTAGGACGCCGACAGACTCAAGAAATCGGTAGGTAACTCGATATCTGACTCGATAGTTGGAATATTAGTAATTAAATAATGAACGAAGCGATGTTGAAAACACTACAAAGTAGGACTGAAACTTTGAAATGTTAGTAACCCGCGGTCGTCGGACGATGTAACCACTTTTTAAGGCTTTGTGGTGGCACTGAGCCTCAAAGTTGTAAACAGAAGTTTCCCGTTGATCCCTGTTTTTATTTGTGACCGTATGAGAATACAACCTTATCTTAAAATGTAATAATTATGGTTGATATCATGATAAGAAACTCGACAAACATATAAGTAGTTGGGCATTTGCAGAACTAAATTTAAAAAGCCTGGTATTGGTAATACAGTCATTGTTATGTTTATTGTTGGATAATGCTTTTTATTTCTCTGAAATCAGCTCTGAGAAATATGTCTGTGTCAGTTTACACTATTGTCGCGGCGGGAAAGTCTGAGTTCAGCCCATAACACTGTTTGTTTTTTGGTTTTGTGTTGTTTTTTGTTATTGTTATTGCCGGTGGCTCAAGAGTGAAATGCTGCGCAAGTGTTGCCAGAAGTATTGTACTGTTTGCTTCATCTTCACCAGTAGCTTATAGTTATATGGTTGATCCTGACTCTGTTCTTAGTTGATGTATTTCAGAATAAGCTAGAACATACAGCCATGGCTTAGAGACAGAAAAAGTTAGTACAGTAGTCAATGTTTCCATTTTCTTAAACCGCAAATATATAAATGTGCATAAATGAACATGTAATTCACCGACTTTTTCTATTAACTTGCAGTTTAATCATGGCACAAATGTTCAGTATCTCTGACAATGAGTCGGACACCGAGACATCGGAAGACTGTGAGGACTCGGACCTGACAAAAAATAACAGTGGATCACCGCAGAAAACAAACCATGATCTCGCTGTGCCTGATAGGCTGAAAGGTGAGTCAGTCTCAAGGGCCTGTAGGATAATAACAAGAACATACGTCATTTCTGTTGTATCCTGGATACACAGCAGCAGACCACAATTACAAGCAAATACAAGAATGTAGTGCACTGCTCAAAGTCTCAACCATAATTTTTCATTGGAATAGACTCTGTGTTGGCATTGGTTTTAGTTTTTAAAGCCAATAATGAAACAAATTTGTTTCACATGAAGAAATACTTTAAATGTATCCTGTATGTATATGTAAGGTCTGATCAGATCAGTCAAGTGTCATTCAATATCAAATGTCGTTGTAGGAGAACAACTAGGGAGACACAGGAATCTTTCGATGAATGATGAGGACCTGCTGGAGACTGGGGCTGCAGATGAAGGCGATTTGGTTGGAGGTGATCCATTCAGGCCTAGATCTCGCTCGGCTCCTCCTGCTTTGTGGGCAGCTAAGAAATATGGTCGACAGCTAAGGAGAATGAGTGATGAGTTTGACATCCTCCTTGATAAAGGGGTAAGGAAACTGGACTGTCAAAGAAATATATGCTATAAACTAAATATCTGTAAGATACTTATTAAACAATGGAAAATTAAAGTGTTTTTCTTATCTTAAATCTCTTACAGATGAAGAGGGTGAAGAGTGCAGGAACAACACGTCAGATGCAGCAGTCACCCAGCTGGTTCGCTTTCCTTTGGAGTCACAAAGAGTCTGATGCGGAGTCGCGCCCCGCAGAGTGACTGACAGTGAATGAATGATGGAAGAAGAGAGAAAAGAGGACTACTGTACATAACAACTGGTGGCGGGAAAAAAGGATGCACTGCTGTGAAGTGAAGGAATAAGTGCATTGACTGGTTTTAAACCTTTTTCATGAACTGCACTGAGACCATTGACTGTTGAAAAGCATGATCGGTTTCTCACTGGCATGTGCTATCCCACAAAGATGACAAAAAAATGGAGAATCTCCAAATTTTCTTAAGCTCTGGGAATATTATGCAGTAAATCTCATGAATGTGAGAAAGCTGAATATCCGCAGACTTTCTGTCACTCTGCCACATCAGTTTTTCATATTCAGATGCAATATTTTTAACAAAAGCACATTAAAAAGAAGTTAAAGGTATTTTATTTTACATCATCTGTTAAATTTATTTTTAACTACGTTTTTAGACCGTCAGCTGTTTAAAATCAGTTTTTACTGTAAAGGGACTTTGGTCACTTTGAAGAGTCATCTTGCTTTATTACCATCTGAGTCATAAAAATCTCTTGGAATTGTCTACAACCAATAAGCAAAAGAGTCCAAAAACCAAGAATGGGTCTAAACACCCAAGAGAGCAGGAGACTTAATCGTTACTGGTATTACTTGAAAATGAACATTTTCAATGCCTTATAATTTTTTTTTAATTAATTAAAAACATTTTATTGTGATGTTATTTTGTTATTGTTTGTAACCGATAAAAATAAACCACTTTTAGCACGAGTTGTCCTTCTTTCAAAAGCGTAAAATGTAAGTACTGTTCTTCGTGTAATAGAATTTGGCAATATATATGAAACTGCAGTGTACTTGTGCATTAGTCATACTCTACTCCTTTGTTCCATCTGAGGTGCATCAGAAATTGTAAACAGTTTGGACATACAGCTTAAAAAACACTCCTGACAGTATCTCATAATTCCCTTTAAAATTATCAAACAAAAGATACAACAGCAAGCTAACCATGAAATAAAGAGCCATTACATTTGTAAAGCTGAACAACCTCGGAACTTCTGCAAGTGAAAAAATAGAAATAATAAAAGTTTTTATCAATGAGTTGTCTTTAAGACACTTGTGTTGGATCCCAGCAGAACTTCTCCCCACAATCAAGAGCAGAGAGCCTTTCCATGTCCTCCTCGCTAATCTCAATGTCAAACAGACGCCCATTCTCCACCACACGTTCTGGCTGACATGATTTTGGCAGTACTGGAATGTTCTGTTGTACGGCCCACCTCAGCAACAGTTGGGCGGATGTCCTCCCATACTTTTTTGCTAAATCCAGAACCACATAGTCTGATAGTAGAAGCCCTGTTCCAAGAGATGAGTATGCCTGAAAACACACCCCTCTTTCCTTACAAAGTGCACTCAGGTCCTTTTGAACCAGCTTTGGGTGGAACTCTACCTGAAGAACTGCGGGGGTCGCTTTATAGCTCTTCAGCAGCTCCCACACATGTTCTACTGTGTAATTAGAAACATGATTGATATGTGATCTAAGATACAGAATTTTGGTTTTATTGTTTTACAGATTTAAATGTCTTTGTATTCCCCTATTGTTATCTCAATAAAAAAATAAAAAAAGTTAAAAAACAAAACAAAGCCCCAATAGCCCGAAATTTTCCTTCGGAGTAGAACTCTTCCAAGACTGTCCAGCGTTGAGCGCGGT
>NW_015505278.1:1364094-1441651 GCF_001515645.1 Sinocyclocheilus grahami | reverse complement strand
GCTCTGAGCACGGTTTTCAGGGTTGCGTTTATCCCCCGCTGGCAGCCCCTGAGTACCTGGCCAATGAATAAGATATAGGTCAATGTAGCCCAATCCCAAATGCTCCAGGCTCCTCAGGCAACCATCTCTGGCTTTGGACCCCTGATCTTTGGGACCCTAGTAATAAAAACATCTTCTCGTGAGAGGCCATGCTTGGGTAGCAGGCAACCTAATTGTGCTTCATTATGGTACACTGCCGCAGTGTCAAAGGCACGGTAACCAGCTGTCAAAGCCGCATCCACAGCATTATAAGAGTCCTCTTGACCCTGCAAACGGAAAGTGCCCAGCCCCAACAGAGGCATAAGTCCCAGTGTTGAGAAGTACAGATGGCTGAGGGTCAGTCATTTGGAGAGAAGGAGGAAGTCTTAATTTGGAGACTATGAGTGCATAAAGATGAAGTGATGAAGCATGTGCATTAAGAATGATATATTTAAAATGCACTGAGATTATAATGTTGGCGTAACAGAGACATAAACTCACCCTGCAGGTTTTTTGAAAATGAAAAGACAAACAGTCGACAGTGACTTCAACACGGTCAAGGTTCAATGATCTGTTCCACTTGAACAACAATACTCATTTATCTACGTTCTACCTGTAAGTTAACGTGTAGGAGATAAACTTTCTCAGACAGCCTTATCTTATGTCATTGCTCTACAAAACCCGCTCAACCTAACTTGATCATGTGACAAAAAAGGTGCGGAACATATTTCTGTGGTTGGAACTCTCGTCACCTAAACTTCTTATTCTATTAGGGAAATATCATATACATAAAGCAAAATGTATATCGACTGTACCAAATGGTAGACTATTTTCCACTGATCTGAAGATTTTTTACGACTCTCTAACTTCAATACAGAACAATCGAAAAGCTGTAAAGACGTCTAGGCTGCTGAAAAGGATACTTGATGTATTAGAAACATGATTGATATGTGATCTAAGATACAGAATTTTGGTATTATTGTTTTACAGATTTAAATGTCTTTGTATTCCCCTATTGTTATCTCAATAAAAAAATAAAAAAAAGTTTAAAAACAAAACTCTCGTCATCATAGCAGCGGTTTTGCGCCTCAATGGATGTTGCATTTGACCAATCAGAGTTTGTTTTCATGACCTGAGGGCGGGACCACTTGACAGACCCGCCCCAGTCTCTTCACTTTAGCCATTTTCAACGTTCTAATTCTAAAACATTTGGCGCGAAATACTTGAGTCGGTAACTTTTTATACTTTTGCCTCTGGGTGTTGTTTATTAACCATGTCATTTCCATTTATAATTAAAAAACGATTCTATATTGGTTTTATAAATGATAATAATTGATCATTTGGAGCTGGAGTTGTTTAGTAACTTGGATTTCTGTAAACTATACACGTATAAACATAAAACATGCATTTATAAAATAGGTAATACCATACTTCTTGTTTAATATTTTTTTCCAGTAAAGGTTCCATTTATACATAAAAGAGTAACAATGTCAATCCAGGCCTTTTCCTTCCCTGTACCTGCGAGCAGATTTTTTCAGGCTGGACAACAAGTCTTCAAATTCAAGTTAAGACCAGAAGACGTGAGCAGGCAAGACCATGCAAGCTTATTTTTTCTCTTTAATATAAAGTATGCTATATTATTTTGAATGCCTTTACCTTTTTGATATTAGACACAAAAAGAAGTAATTTCTCTAGAAATGTCTGATTTGGATATTGTCTTTTATAGTGTTAATGAGGAAGACATGCAGTATGGGGTGCTAGTCAGTGAGGAGCTGGAGGTTTTTTAAGATCAGGATTATCATTTTGGATTCGATTTAGTAAACCTTGGGAAGATTTCATTCCTAATTTGATTTTGTTTTGCAGAATGCTGTGCGTGCAGTACTTGCAAACCTGGATGGTCTTCACCCCTTCACCACCCAGCATTTCAACATTTTCCCTGTATGCTTCTCTGAATATATCTTTAAAGGGGTAGTTTACCTAAAAATTCAGGTAAATTTGTTTAAACTGTTACCTTTCTTCTGAAGAACACAGAAGACATTTTGAAGAATGTCAGGACCCAAACAGTTCTTACCGTTGACTTTCATTGTATGGGGGAAAAAAACACTAAGACATTTTTTAAATAACATTTTTTGTGTTCCACAGAAGAAAAAAGTCTTACATGAGGTTAAGTAAATGATGACCAAAGTTTCATTTTTGTTGGACTATCCCTTTAAACGTATGAAAGAGCTCAGCAAACAGGGAGTCTTGACTTTTGACTCTTTTTTTCTTTACATATTTTTCGTTATAATAAGAACTGAACTGCTGTGAATAAAAATTCATTCGGAGTCAGTTAAACTAAAAGTGATAACTATAATTTATACAAATACCATTACTTCCCTTGACAACACCCACACTTACAGACAAAAGTAAATAGGAACAAGTGTCCAAAATGAAGTTCATGAAGGAGGGTGTAAAACTGTCTCCGTATCCCCCCGTATCACACTGTATGTGGAGTATCGTGAACCAGCCTTTCCATATGCAGGTGGGAGTCCTCTCAACATCACCCTTTCACTATGACACATGCTTTAAATGAACTTTGTGAGTAAATGAATGAATGAGGGATTCATTTATTTGACTCTTGTTCAACAGTGAAAAATACCAATGCCTGGAACACACCGGTGAGTGTCTCTCTTATGTTGGTTACGTTATGTTGAAACTGTTGAAATTAATTTGTGGTTCATTTCTCATTTGAACCTGTAAAAATTCCATACATAATGTTTTGCCATGGTGCTTGTTCTTGATTCATATCATTGTGATTTTCACAAGCTGAAAACAGTCAATGTAAATGCCCACAGGAGAAACTGTCTATATTGAAAAGTCAACGGTGTGCTAGTGAGCCAATGAGAACAATCCAGACCACTGCAATGGATCATCCAGAAGAGGGCACTCTGAACCAACACAAGCTTTATAAACAAACCACAGAGTGCTTTCAGTAAGTGTGTTGGTGTGCTGCTTTTTTATATGCTGCATGAGGTAATAAATCAATGTTAAGTCTTGTCCTTCACCTATGCAAATCTGTCTTTCCCTCAAAGTGTATTTAGTTACTTTTATTCCAACACTTGTAGTCTCATATCTGTACTTCCTCAAAGTCCTTGCTGGATGCATAATGTCACAATAAGACATAAATGGAAATAAAATAATAAAACAATAGAAAAGGCCAAAACTTCATCTCATGGCTCATATACAGTAAATAGATGCCAATCATTTAAAAGGCCATTCGGAGTGATGATGAAACCAAGCCATACAATTATAGGATGGTGTTTTTAAATTCTTTTCATGGGACCTTGCTGTCAGACAGACACAAGGAGACATTTGTGGGATTTTCCACTTTGTTTTCAGTGATGGTTGATAAGCTGATAAGACTGCTGTCCCGAGTGATGAGGTGTTATGAAACAGCAGAGCAGAGGAGCTTGAGCATGGGGCGCCATCGCAATGAAGCTGTCACTCAATCAGCAAGCAGGACATAATAATTTAGCTGTTAAAATAACATCCCATCTCATCCAATTCCTCCGCATAGAAAGAGATGCACAAGTCAACTGTGATGTGTGAGTAAATGATGACAAAATTTTCATTTTTGAGTGAACTATCCCGTTAACCATTAAATAATCAGATAGTTAGTTGTCAACCGATATGGGCTTTCAATGGCCGATGCTAATACCAATAGAAGAACTCAGCCATTTATTTTTGCTGCGGCACCCAGGGAGCAGTTGGGGGTTTGGTGCCTTGCTCAAGGGCACCTCAGTCGTGGTATTGAAGGTGGGAGAGCTGTATATTCACTCCCCCCACCTACAATCTCTGCCGGTACGAGACTTGAACTCGCAACCTTTGGGTTACAAGTCTGACTCGCTAACCATTAGGCCACGACTTCCCCAATATATAGTATAAATATTGTCCAATATCAATCTATTAATTCTAAAATAAAATAATGAAACTGTTGAAATAATACACAATGCTTTTTGATCTTATGGGCTTTTTAACACATTGTTTAGCTGCCCCTGAAAGTCCTGACCCAAGTTCAACAACTGGACAGAACACTGGGATCATTACTAGAATGGCCAGGTGAGAAACCTCTTGTGAAATATTAAATAATTGAAATCTGCACAGTGTCATTTTTACACTATGTAGAATGGAATTGGAACAAATTACAGGAAGAAAAAAACAACTCTGCCTTTGAAGTGTTTGAATCTGCATAAAGTTCTGAGATTGGAAACTCAGAATAGACTTATTTTCTGCATGTTCACTCTTAAAAATAAAGGTGCTTCAAAAGGTTCTTCAAGCGATGCCATAGAAGAACCATTTTTGGTTCCACAACGAACCATTCTGTCAAAGGTTCTTTAAAGAACCATCTCTTTTATAACTTTTTGTAATCTGAAGAACCTTCTTTCGCCACAAAGAACCTTTTGTGAAACAGAAAGGTTCTTCAGATGTTAAAGGTTCTTTATGGAACCATTTAGACAAAAAGGTTCTTCTATGGCATCGTGAAGCACCTTTATTTTTAAGAGTGTTCTTCATAATGTTTTCACAGCTTGCTGTTTCCCTTCTCTCTGTTCTTCCGTAAGAGTCCTGCAAATGAAAAAATCCCAACCATCATTCCTTGACACATACAGAGAAGAATGAAAAAGCTGCTTCAGTTTTAAGCTTCAAGGTTTTTGAATAGCGCCTGGTTTTTCACTGCATTTGTGCTGTTTGTGTAATTCTTCAAAACTTGTCAATAATGGTTCTAACTGTGTTCATTTATGCTATATGAGTGTTTCAAATTCATACTAATATTTCAAATGGTTGCTTTGGGTGAAAATTCCTTTTGTTGCATGTCACTATCAGTAAGCCTGAAATTACATTGTATGTTCTATTATGTGTGTTCACCTGAATAGGGTCGTTAGAACAGAGAGTTTTGTTGGCTTTTTTGTGTTTCGTGTTGTTGCAGCATTCACTAAATTGAGTGTGTGTGTGTGGCAGACCACTCTCAAGAAGGTGAGGTCATCGGCCAAGGCTATACATGCCCGATCCTCTTGTCTCAAAATCCACACCTGTTTCTGACTGCCTTTGCAAATTATTACAGGATCAAAGAAGAATTAGTTGAAGCTCTCCTGTATCTGTCAAAGACTTCTAACTTTGGGTTCATGACTCAAGAAAAAGCCCAGATTTATCTCTCTTGTTTTTATTTTCAGAGTTTACGTATCACTGTAACCTGGAAACCAGTAGAGTCATGAAGAATTCGATTATTAATACATCCGCTTGCACTTTATAGCAGCTGCCAAAACAACAGGAGAGGGCATGGCCTCACGTTTTCACTTGATGAGCTGATTATATTAATATCTGGACCTTTAAACCTCAGTGTCAATTTTTTGAGAAGCTGGCCCTGTATAAATCTTAATATCTTTTTATAATTACACTCCATTCTGTTATAAAAACCCTGGAGACCTTGAAGTATGAATCATGCTGAGCGTGTGTGTTGCGGGGAGGTGGGTTGAGAGGATGTTGAATTATGTCATCCATTCCATTTCCAATGACATAATGAATTGTGCGTGTTAGAAAGTGAATGGATTAATAGTAGTTTGCTAGTATAGTCAGCACCCAGGAATGCATTGTAAAGGATTTCAATTTAGCTTTTGCTCTAAAATAGCATCAGGATCAATGACCACATCAGCATCAACGACAACATTTACATGCACATCATTTTTTTAATGAATACTTTTATTCAGCAAAGATGAATTAAATTGATCAAAATTAGCAGTAAAGACTGACATTGTTACAAAACATTCTTAAAATAAATTATTCTTTCTATCCATCAAAAAAGGGATCATGATTTCTGCAGCACAACAGTTTTCGACTGATAAAAATAAAAGTTTCTTGAGCACTAAATCAGCTTATCAGAAGGATTTCTGAAGGACCGTGTAACACTGAAGACTGAAGGAATGGCTGCTGAAAATCCAGCTTTGCCATCACAGTACTGTAATAATATTTCACAATATTACTGTTTTGTTGAAATTTGTTTAAATAGATGCAGCCTTGGTGAGCATAAAAGACCCCAAACTTTTGAACAGTATATACAGTGTACATTCTGGTAAAGCCTTAAAAAAACTATTGGAATATTGCTCTATATACTCTACGTATTCAGAACAATTCAAATACTAAGTCATGACATGTTCACTCTTTGCATGCTCTTCGGGAAATAATAAGGATGCTCGCCATTATTATACTGTATTTCAAACTTGCTAATTCTCATTTATGTACTTAATAATACAGAAGAATGCAATGAAATGCAACCACAACATGGTTGGTAATTAATAGGGGTTCGGGGTATAAATAATAGTAAGTGACTTATAGTTTAGTCATAATATTATCTGATAATATTGTCTGTTTATGCTCTATGAAAAACGTTCCAAACAAAGGCACAACAGAACCTTTGCACATCTTTGAGGAACACAGTGTTTCGTTACTCAATGAATCTGCGTTTTTGAAAGAATTGGTTGAGCAAAGATTCAATGTCCCATTGATAAAGACAATAACTTGTTTTGTTCCTGAATGAATACATTTTAAATGATTCAGTTGTATGTATGATTCAAAGACTCATTTCACTCCATCATTTCATTTCCCAACATTTTATATTTAAAACTCATAGTATTATTTATACAGTTGTAATTAAACCGTGTAAATATCTAAATACCACCTCAGATGCAGCTTCTGCAGTGCAAAGATCATTGGAATGGTAACAGAACTGTAGTTTTTTATTATTATTATTATTGAACTGATTTAATGAATGTAAGAATCTGACATCTCTTCTTCATCTCTTAATGGAAAGGTTCATTTCAGTCACAGTGGCTTATAAAAATCAAAAAATGTATTTCTTAACCAAAAATTTATTTCTTTAGTATTTTGACTTCTCACAACAGTGTTTACCACCCAACATTACTTTTGTTTAAACATGTACAAATATAAATAACTGTTTAGGTTGATGTTTTGAATAAGATGTTTACACTGTAATACAGATACAGTATATGCCAGCTGTGTGTTGTGTTGTGTTGATCACTGCAATTATTGGGCATGCATCATTTTCAATTTAATAGTGATCCAAAAATCCATTTGATCACTGAAATTTGTGAATATTTCAAAACATTTACACTTGTTTTTTTATATTGTTTGCCGTGCTGTGTGCATATTCACATATGAATTGTACTGATATGTGCATTGGATTTTCAGACCAAAAGCAGTTTATTTTGAGATGATTTGGCCCTATCGTGAATGAGAGATGAAATCACATTCAAAAGGTTATAAAGTTTGGCAACATAAAAAGAAATGGGATGGGAAAGGGAACAACAGCAAGTGCATTAAAAGTGGGGAGGGTCCCGTTCTCCACATCCACATGCACGAGGACACATTGGTAAGTGGGTGTGACTATGCTGGAAGCTGAGCTCAGTTCTACCTGCACTACATATATGTGCTCTGTCAGAGAGACCTTCACACCTGCACACCTGTCTGAGGTCAAGATCTTATCTGAACACACTTTGGCTTTGAAGCAGGATCCACATCTACAGGTAAACTTTGCTTGTTTCCCTTTAAGTCTGATTATTAAATAATGTAATGTGGATGTCTTGGTGTGAGATTAAGATTTATGTAAGACTGTAATGCTGATTTCTCTATTACCTATTATTTATGCTGTTGACAAAAGTGTTTTCCGAGACTTTCCCCTGAGGGGAAGTCATTCATTTAATTTATCTATCCATCCATCCATCCATTCAACAGCAGCTAAGGCAAGCTTCACATTATTGCTCTAAACAATAAATTCTAATTTGATCTGTGTGTACTTTCATTCATGTACTTACTCAAGATTGTTGGATAGATATTTAAAATGTAGATATATGTTGCTCAAGTAAGTTTACTATGTATGTATGTGTGTGTGTGTGTGTGTGTGTGTGTGTGTGTGTGTGTGTGTGTGTGTGTGTGTGTGTTTATAATAAAGGCAAAGAAAGAAAAGAAAGTATAATCTATCAAAATAGAATTCTCCAAGTTTAATTATTTATATACATATATATACATGCATATATGCCTGAACGTTGCTTTTGTTAATCAACTTTAATATTTTGCAAGAATTGATAGTGTACGTGATTGCATCTTCAAAAAATCTTTTCAAAATAGAAAACGAAAGAAAGAAAGAAAGCGTACATGTATATTCTGATTATATATTATACTGGACAAAAAACACATTCATAATTGTTCTGAATTGTTTCACATATAGGCTAACGCATACACGATGAACCAGACACATCCGGTGATAATAAAATATAGTTACTAATCATAAACAAATACAACCCCGTTTACGGCATGGAAACCTTCACACACATTGTGATGAGGAAAGTGGCAGATTAACTTTCAGTTTATTTTGACAACTCCCAATAATGAACTCCCAAGACAATAGTCAGGAAAATCTGGTCAGTTCTCACAGTTAGGGAAATTATTCTTGTAGAGGGCCAAATGACTTAAATGTTTATGTAAAGGGTTAGAAATAATTATAATAGTCACGCAGCACTAAAAGATTAAAAGATGTGTACGAAAGCAACATTTCTGTACTGGTGATATATTCTACATATAGTGGCATTTCTTGAGAGAATTCTGATTGAACTGGCTTAAACTGCTGTAACTCTTGCAGGTTAGCATCACTATGCTCCGCTGCGTGACATCTGATCTGGCAGTGCTGATGCTGCCTATGGTTCTGTTGGTGGTGCTAATGCCGATTGGCTGGAGTTTTCCAGCCCTGACTCCTGGCTGCCACCTTTACCGTGAGTGGAAATGAGTGACCACATTATTATGAAGCAATCAAAAACTCATTCTTATGAGAAAAGTACTAATTTACTCCTCTGTCTGCACACAGCATTCAACGTGACCATACGGACAGACAAGCGAGGGACCTGTCGAGGAACTCAGCTGGTGTACGCTTGCGTGGGCTACTGTGAGTCCAGCGCTTTCCCCTCGCGCTACTCTGTGCTGCTGGCCTCCAACTTCACCCGCAACATAACGTCTGCTTCCCGCTGCTGCACCATTAGCAAGGATGCCAAGGTACAGCACTGTCACCATGGTCAAGCCATTATTATATTACTAAGACCAGTTTTACATCAGAAGAACCAGTTATGAACCATTATGTCTAAAGACTTTAATGGTTATGGTCCTCTGTGGATTTCTGCACAATTTCCACCAGTTCAGTCATGCAATAATAATCTATTCTGTTTTATTCTATTAGGTAAATCATTCCAAAATACATTGTCAAATACATTGTCAAAAATGTGTATTAAGAAAACTGAAAGTGTATTAATGATCATATTTATTCCATCGGTCTTTTCTCAGATCAAAGTTCGTCTGCACTGTCCTCGAGGCCGTCATCATGATGATATGGAGATCTTGACAGCGCGTGCCTGTCGGTGCAACATGTGCCACAAATCCCGTTACTGAGATCCCGCGTAAAGAACGCGTCTCATGCTGTGCTGGAACAAGAAGACTGGTGTGTAATTATTCAAATATGCATTTTTTTTTTTATGAAAATAATTTTCTGATTTTACCATTTTCATTTGACTTGTAAATAGTTTGGGCTCAGTAGGATTTTAAGAAATTAATACTTGCATTGAGCAAGGATACATTGAATTGATTAAAAGTGACAGTCAAATCTTTTGCATTTTTACCAACAAAAAAAAAAAGTATATTTCAAATAAATGCTATTCTTTTGAACTTTCTATTTATCAAATAAAACTGGACTAAATGTATCACAATTCCCACATAAATATTAGGCAGCACAACTGTTTTCCACATTGATAATACTTCATATTTCTTGAGCACTAAATCAGCATATCTGAATGATTTCTGAAGGATCATGTGACACTGAAGTCTGCTGAACATTCAGCTTTGTCGTCACTTAAATTACATTTTAAAATAAAAAGAATAAAATGGTCAATTGAAATATTTTACAGTACTACTGTTTCTACTTAATGCTGCCCTGGTGAGCTGAAGAGATTTTCTTTCAAAAACATTTAAAAAATCGTACCGCCCCCAAACTTTTGAATGGTATAATAAAATAAAATAATCTTCTTTTCTTTTTATCTTGTATCTAAAGTTGTAAGATGACACAGTTTGAAACAGCACGAGTGAAATGTTCTCGAATGTGGTGTAAAGACAGAAAGTAAAAGACTACATAAAACAATTCAATATAAAAACAATGGCAAATAGCATCAGATACTCTAATAATTCAAATGAAAATAAATCACTTTTCTAATGTCGGTGCCACCTAATGACATAAAGAATGTATCTTACGTACTATATATTTATAAGGTGATGTTTGCATAAAATGTGTCTAATCTTTTCAAATAAAAGAGCACATGATGTTTTATGTGTGTTTTATTGTTAAATCATGTTTAAGTATATGACATCTACACTAGAAGAACCTTTTTGTCTAAATGGTACCATAAAGAACCTTTAACATCTGAAGAACCTTTCTGTTTCACAAAAGGTTCTTTGTGGTGAAATAAGGTTCTTCAGATTATAAAAAGGTAAGAAAGAGATGCTTCTTTAAAGAACCTATGACTGAATGGTTCTTTGTGGAACTAAAAATGGTTCTTCTATGGCATCGCTTGAAGAACCTTTTGAAGCACCTTTATTTTTAAGAGTGTAATGCATAACAATTTTCATCATTTTTTAACATAATAAGCAAAGAAGAGAATGTGTACGAATGAGTTGTGTGTATGTGCCCTTAAAAGGTTTCACACACTGTGTGGTTTGAGGAGCAGTAGGTACAGTCACACTGTAAGGCCTGAGGGTAATAATAGATTGGGGAGACACCAGGGCGACAACCTGGTAAACGTGCTGTCAGGTGCCGTGTACGGCTGTAGGTACAGACACGGTGGTGCCTCTGGATATATGGCGGCTCCGGAACTGGCCTCTGTGATATGAAACATGCAAGAACACATATGTCACACAGAACTAAATACACAAACGTATACACCACGTGTTCTCATTTTTTTTTAAACAGTTCTATAAATAAGTTTAATATAGCAGGTTTTGGTCACCTCCCAGGTGTGGCAGCAGGCCCAGCATGCCTCAGTGTTTATTCGCAGGCTCCTGCATCCTGGCTTCTTTGCCACAAAAGCAAAATCTTTAGCGCACAGCCACGAAAACACTGTAAGGTCGTCACAGCAATGGTGGAGTAAAACCCAGGAAACAGGAGCAGAAAATTCACAGCGGTCACTAAGAAGTGGTCAGGGTACATTCTGAAAGAAATTATGAATAACAATAATGTATTTCATGAATTATCATAAAAAACATAATCTGATGAGTTTGCAGTTAAAAAGTAGTTTTTTTCTTAATCTTAATTAATATATGAATTAATTGAGAATCTCTGACGGACATGATTATCAAGGATTAATTGCCTTTTTCTGGCTACCATTTTCCCTCACACACACACACACACACACACGTCTAGTCAGCTATTCTTGTGGGGACTCTCCATAGGCGTAATGGTTTTTCTACCGTACAGACCGTATATTCTATTGCCCTACACCAACCCTACCCCTAAACCTACCGCTCACAGGAAACTTTCTGCCTTTTTAGATTTTCAAAAAAAACTTAATTCTGTATGATTTATAAGCTTTTGTACCTGTGGGGACCGCAATTTAGGTCCCCACCGTGACACGAGTCCCCATGAGTCTGTTTGTAGTCAGGTTTAAGTCCCTACCAGGATATATAAACCAGTACACACACACATATATATATATATATGTATATATATGTACATATATTTATATATATATATAAATAAAAGAAGAAAACATTCTACCAAATATTGAGTACCGGTGTTCTTGCAATTGGCCTCTGATTGCATTTACATACGTGACCAGCAGACGTCGCCAGCGTCCGGTTTACCAGGGGTTTTGATCCCAATTTCTACACACCGCTCTCGTTAAATATACAAATCATAAACAAGACGGTCGTAATTGTCATATTTTTTCGAGCGGAAAATTATGTTCCAACTTATTTTAATTGTCACGCAAATTTCATTACATAACGCACATTAGGCTACATACAGGTAATGAATACGCAAACTTATATATGGGCTAACGATAACTTTTGTGTAACTATCAGGCAGGTATTAGGGAGAGGGGAAAAATCCAAGAATGCTTTCATTTTTTAGTTGGTTTCATTTAATGTAACAATATTTGTAAATGTACAGTTTTATAATGTCAGACAGAACAGCCTTATTCTTATAGACATTTTAAATATTACCCTGTATGTATAAAATATGGTCGTTCTTTCTGAAGGGCATCAGAGGAGCAAACTGCAACAGCTTTGGTCATGTGACTCTTTACGCCAGCCATGATAAAATGTTAACTTGAAATCAAGATCTACACTTCCATTGACAAGACTGTTTACCGCGATAAATGACACTGAGGCGAAATCTGAAAACACAAAACAGCAATAAAACAAGAAACTGGAGGAGATTAACTCACCTGTTTGACTCCACAAGTAGATGCCAGAAGCTTTTAGGAAGAAAATTAGCAAACCATGTCGTTTCACCGAATGCCTTGCTGTTTAAAAGCTGTTGCTGTTTTAATAGGACAATCTGATATCACTCTAATTAGCATTAATCTAGACCGGAACATTACAACACACTATATGCAAACTTAACCAAACACGTTTTTAACATCTGCTCGTGTTTTAGGAATGAACTGAATGACTTCGGCTTCATGTCAATGATGTGATTGTGAACAACGTTTTCAGCCTGACTAAAACTAAATGGTCAGCTTTGAATCAACAACAACTTTCAGAAGTAAAAGAAAAGGTATAAATATGTGACCCTGGACCACAAAACCATCATAAATAGCACGGGCATATTTGTAGCAATAGCCAAAAATACATTGTATGGGTCAAAATGATCAACTTTTACACCAAAAATCATTAGGATATTAAGTAAAGATCATGTTCCATGAAGAAATTTTGTAAATTTCCTACCGTAAATATTTCAAAAATGTATTTATCATTAGTAATATGCATGGCTAAGGACTTCATTTGGACAACTTTAAAGGTGATTTTCTCAATATTTTAATTTTTTTGCACCCTCAGATTCCAGATTTTCAAATTGTTGCATCTCGGCCAAATATTGCCCTATCCTAACAAACCAAACATCAATGGAAAGCTTATTTATTCATAAAAATTGACCCTTTTTTGGGTTTTGTGGTGTAGGGTCACATATGGTAGGCTACTAAGTGAACATAAACCCCAGATGTGTCAAAGGTTTTGAGTGAAAATAATGACAAATGTGTTCATGATGCTGAGTTATTCAACACAAGTTTTCATGTTTACATCCCACTTTTATACATTCAGATCCCAAAGACGCTTGTCCCCCAAAAATACATTGCTATGTTTAAACACAAGACATTGATCAAAAGGACAGTGCAACTTTAGTTTAAGTGATGCTACGTATGCGTACAATTTCAGTCCATATTTATTGCCGTGTCTAATCTATTCCATTTTTCTTTTCCATTTTTGTTCCTATGAAATGTGATGTTTCTGCAGATACCAGTTTTCTCAGAGGCCAAACAAAAGGAGTCAATCCAGGTGCTTTCTTTTGAACAAGAACAAGAGTGCTTGCTTTTCTCACCCTTTTCTCAGACAGACTACTGTAAATCAATAATCAACAGTGGCAGTTCATTTGAGCGTTGACGCACACTCAAAGTAAATGGTACATTCTGATCTAATCCCTGTTTTCTTCTAAACTGTAATAAACTTCTCTACAACATCCACACACACTCGCGCATCATTCTTCTTAAGCTTTCTCAATATGCCTACACACGCAGGTCCTTCCCATTAGCAATCCTCTAGTCTACATCAATAAATATAAGCAATAAAAAAACACAAAAATCAAGACAAAAATAAGAGACTGTCCTCTCTTGAAATTGTACTGAAATACAAAGAGAATGTTTGCAAGCAATTTGATTTGAAAAATTAATAAATAATAATAAAATAAAATAAAAAATCACCGGACACATTATTCAAAACAGATGAGAATATTGCTAAATTAAAATATTTTGAATGTAAAAAACAAACAAACATAAGAACAGACTGTTTTACCTAGCAGCATACTTCAGTCATGTTTATGAGGTGCTACACTAGAATACCCCCACCAACACTATAATCAGACATAGATATCATATTTATATATATATATATATATATATATAAAACATCAGTTATATTAGCATAGAAGTAGTACTCATAGAATAAGCTGTAGAAGTAGGAACATTAGAATCTGTAGAATTTTCATCTTTAGGATCATCATAATTCATTCCTCTTCAGCGTTTGACAGTATGCAGAGTCTGTTGGTCGATTGACGGGGGGCTCAGATCGGGCCCGAGAGAAACAGAGGCAGTTCTGGAATGACAGTAATGAAGGATGTGTTTGATTGCGAGTGTGCGCATGTGTGTCACCCCACGCAGGTATGTTTCGCATGGTAATGTTGATGATCCCGGTTCATGTAGGAATAGAAAGAAAAGACGCAGAGAGGCAGGTGTGTGAAAAGCGTGTATGAAGCATATGAAATACTAGGACGCATGTGAGAGGTACTCATTTTTTTCTCTTTTATATCTCACTCGTTGTGTGTGATGTGTGCTTCAGTGTTTTTCAGATATCTACATATGGACAGGCTGTCGTTCATGTGCTTGTGACGGTAGTGTCTGCATGATGTGCGTGTGTGTTTTCAGACCGAGATTGAGGCATTGATTGGTTCCCAAGTCAGGTAATTACTGTGTTTTACAGTGCTGAGATATTTGTGTGTGTGTGTGTGTGTGTGTGTGTGTGTGTGATGATGAAAATTACAGCCCTCTCTCATCTTTTTAAGTGGGAGAACTTGCACAATTGGTGGCTGACTAAATACTTTTTTTCCCCACTGTGTGTGTGTGTGTGTGTGTGTGTGTGGTTTCTAGGTGGTGTTGGCAGCACTGGTCTCTGACTGGCTCTTGGTTGTGTTCTCTCTCAGGTGCAGGTTCTTCTGGTTTCTGCTGGCCTCGGTCAAACTCTGCAGCCGCCTCTCCTGCAGATCCTCCAAATTTCTCCACAGCTCGACTCGCTCCCTCTCCTTCTTCAGCTCTCTGTAGGGAGGAAAGAGGTAAGGGGAGGAGTGTAAAATAGAGCATAAAAGGTTTTAGGTGAAGATGAGAGGAAGACAAAAAGGATCAAAATATGTGCTTTGTTCCCATTTAACTTCTAAATGCACATGTCCAGCCTAATTGGTCTGTTTTATTACAAAAATAAAAATATAAAATAAAAATGTTAAATAAATATAGAATAAAAAAATAATAATTTAATTTTATAACTTGCTCCAGTTTCAGACATTATTATTATTATATTATTTATTTACTTATTTAAAAACAATATTTGCACCATGGAATTGGTTTTCAGTGGCATTTTTACCTTTACCTATATTGTTTTTTTAACCATAAACAGACACCAGTGACTTTAGTGTAACTTATAGAACATTATAGTAATTATTACTATTTTAGCTCAAATTTGTATATTTTATTATATTTTATTTTTATAATTTATTTTAAATTTTATATTAATTTTATTTCGTTAAGTAATTTTATTTGTGCATTTTTGTCATTTTTTTATTAGTTTTTTCTATTTATCTTTAATTTATTTTTATTTCAGTTTTAGTTCTAGTCATTTTATGATGTTAACTTATCAGGTTTAAGTTATGTAATGACATATATAACTTAAATTAATGCTTTTAGTTATTCATGTAATATTTACATATTAAATTATATTATAGGCCTACTATATTTTATATGTATTATATATGTATTAGCATATATATATATATATATATATATATATATATATATAGCTGGACATACTTCAAAGTGACTTTAATTCTCGTTTGATGTCACCTATCCATTTTATTTTGTTGTTGTTGTTGTTTTTTTATAAATTTTAATTTCAATTATATTTGAACTCCTTTCATCCAACAACTTGGCTTTATTCTGGTATGTAATGACCACTTTTTAGGAAGCAACCTATGAAGTCTTGTCCTACACTTTTACAAGCTAAATGAGTTGTAATACTGTTCATGTTGACTTCAGCACTGTCATGTACTCACTTCTGTTTCTCCACTTTGTAGGAGGCAGTAAGATCATCAAAGAGCTTGCTGTTCATCTCCATGAACGTCTTCAGCACATTGTAAATAAGAGAGATGATCGTCCTAAAAAGACAACAGAGAAATGTCTTAATCGATGTCAATAGCATTAACGTTATTGAAGTTTCTAGACACATCTTAGAATGACACTGACTGGTTCCAGTGCTCTTTGGAAACTCTGTACAGCGTGCCAAAGACCAGAGGCAGGATGACCTGGCAGTTCTCCTCTATTAGACTCAGAATGTACTCATTATTCCAGAAATACAGAGCCCGCTCTGCAACCTGAGACAGAATAAAGAGACAGAATGAGGGACCTGTACACAAACAGGTGCATACATCACCTCCATGTGTTCACAAGTACAACAGGAAGACGTCTAACGAGCAGCACTGGTGAACGACACAGTGTGGGAGGATGCTCGAGTGTGAAAGAGGAAGCTGACCTGGAAATGAGGGCTGGAGATACATGCAGCAATCTGTTTGAATAGAGGCTCCTGCACACGGATAAACTGAGACGGTTCAATCACATCCAGAATCTCCTCGATCTCCCCCAGGAACATCACCTAGGATCACATGACAGAATTATATACTGTATAAACCCATTACCAAATATTTCCAGGCAAGCACACTTGGAGTGAAGTCCATTTTCAATCAGATCTGTGAGTGGATTTCAAAACTCTTTCAGCAAAATGTGAATTAACAAATGTGACCGTGGACCACAAAACCAGTCATAAGGGTCAATTTTTCGAAATTGAGATATATGCATCATCTGAAAGCTGAATAAATAAGCTTTCCATTGATGGATGGTTTGTTAGGATCAGACAATATTTGGCCGAGATACAACCTGAAAATCTGAAATCTGAGGGTGCAAAACAAAAATCGAAATATTGAGAAAATCGCCTTTAAAGTTATCCAAATGATGTTCATAGCAATGAATATTACTAATCAAAAATGAAGTTTTGATATATTTACAGTAGGAAATTTACAAAATATCTTTATGGAACATGATCTTTAATTAATGTCCTAATGGTATTTGGCATAAAAGAAAAATCTTGAATTTTGTTCCCATACAATGTTTTTTTGGCTATTGCTACAAATATACCCCAGCGACTTAAGGTTTTGTGGTCCAGGGTCACAAATGTCATAATTCATCAGCAGCTATTAACGGCATTAACAAACAACACAACCTTCAGCATCTGCTTAAAATTTCTCAACATAAATTAAATAATCTAAACCAATCAAACATTGGTCTGTTACATATACAGTATTAGTCTGTCACTAGTAACTATCACTAACCTGGTTTCTATTCACACATTTATGTTTTTTTGTTTTTGATTTTTAAACGTGCAACTTGGAAGAAAACAGCCATTATCTGAGACAGGGCTTCCCAAACAGGTGTTCTATAATTATATAGAATGTAAAATTATAATAAATAAATGGGGCTGCAATAATTGTGATATAGCTTAGTGTGATTATCAATTCAAAGGCTGCATAACTGGTCTGATGCACTGCGTATTTCAAAATTATTCATTATTATAATTATCAAATATTCATTTTATATTTTACAGTATAAGTGTAATTAGTTAAAACACTGAAACTAATATTTATTATACTTTTTTATAAGCATCAGAGACCTGTGAACATGCAAATGTGTTATAAATATTTGAAATATTTACTTAAAATCTCAGGGGGCACTTCAAGTGAATCTTTTTTGTCTAAGGGGTTCGGCTGACAAAAAAGTTTGGGAACCCTTGTCTGAGAGGTAAAACTTTATGTATGCAATGCTTTTCTCACCTCTTTCTGAGTGCATGTTTTGGGCCAGTATCTCAGCAGCCCCCTGATGATCTAATGAAGGACAGAAAACAGACAAATGAATAAGACAATTATCTTTTTTGGTGTGACAGCACAGATATAATGGTATTAGTAGCAATTCTGGTATGTATATGAAGTTGCATGACATAATTAAGTTAGGCTTACATGTTCTGTAACTGTGGCATCCTTCTCCATGAATTGCACCACACAGTAAGCCAGCTACATGAAAAGAGCACAAAAAAGATTTTAATAAAGTCACTTACAGGTTTTTTACACACTATAGATGTCACTTCAAAGGCTTATTGATTTTAGCTGCAAGTGCTTCTGATTAAAGGGTATGAGTGTGTGTGTGTGTGTGTGTGTGTGTGTGTTTGTGGAGTTGTTGATCAGTGCAGACCATGCTTTAAGGAGACTGTTCATTGATTATAGTGAAAGCACACTCTTTCACTGTGAGAAAAAGATTACAGCCCTTATCTGATGTTCATGGTTTGATCTGAAGCACTGAGCTAACTTCACAAATAAACCATTCTTCTACTCAAGATCCCAAATGCCACCACATGGCTTTATCATCACCAGAGTTTCTGCAGCAGTCAATGCACTGGTGTGATGCATGTCTGTACTGAAAAATACATATGTGGGTGCCAATAATGTAGGTGTAACTTTATGCGAAACACGATGTGTAGCATATGTACTGCGCAGATACTGTGCACAACAGCAATAGTAAACCTGCAGTATAAGCTGGTTAGATATTGCGAGTAGTTACATGGCGCACATGAAAATGGCATTGCAGTACTTTTTTCCTAAATGTTGCTTAATTTGATCAACTTTTAATAGGGACAGTCCTCCTGGAAGAACTTTAGGTGATTTGCCTTGCACAAGGGCACAATGGTGAAAGCACATGTCCTGTTCCTTGTGAGCATCACACCAGACACCTTCTCAGTGGCGAAGCTTGCACTTTCAGTACATTATGTGGGTGTATGTGAGAAAGCCTGAGTTAGGTGCAAGCTCTAGAAATTGAATAAAGTCCATATTAACTAACTGCTAAAAAGAAAATAATTGGAAATTCAACAAACATTAAATATAAATATAGCAACTGAATATAAATATAATTTAAGCAATATCACATGAGCAAGAGTAATCACAACCCTGATGATTTTCAGAAAGAAAGAAAAACAGCAAGTGTGATATTACTTTTATACAGCACCTCAATAAACAAGAAATTAATATTGACTAACTTCAATTTTAGACCCAATAATAATATATTTTTAAGTAAACAATAATGATTTAGTAGGATTTAGTACATATATGAACATTTCAAATTTAGTACACATAAAAATATGTTTTAGTACATGAAAACATAAACATCATTTAGATATAGCTGAGTTTATATTTTAGGAAGTGGATCCCTTTTATGAGGATCATCATATTTGTCCTTGGCATCAAAACTCCTACCCTAGGCCAGACACACTTCATGTCAGGTATATAAACTGAATGAATGTATTGTGTTTAAAGTAACTAAAGAACTGGTCTTCGATACAATATGTTAATGAACCAACTCAATGGGTTCAAAGTGATTTGAGCATAATAAATGATAGACTCATAGTTCTAAGAAAGCAACCTAGTGTTTCAAGAAGAACCACTGAGACTCTACATAACTAAATGACGACATCCTAGTCTGCGCACCAAAGGGAGGTTACACGTGTGTGTGTGTGTGTGTGCACATTTGATATGGCCACGAGTGAGTGTGTGCTTTTTGTTACCACGGAAGCCCTTCTGCACCGTTGCCTGGGTGAGTGGTTAGGGTGGTGATGGTGTGTGTGTGTGTGTGTCTACTTTGGAAGGGCTGATGTCACATAAAACCTCTGTCTTTCCCCAGGGGGTAATAGCACTGTTAACTCCCTTTTTTTCTCTCTTATTCTTTACCAATGAGAACATCATAATTATCCTCTTAGTTCTCAGTCTATGTAGTGCTTTACAAAAAGGTTCAGATGTTTATCTTGTGAGGTTATGTTTATGTGCATGTGTCTGAATTTACGTAGAAGGTAATGGAAGCCTATTATGGCCGCAAAGTAAAAGAAATGAAGAAAAAAAAGAATACATGTTAATTTATTTTGCATTATTTCTCCTACATTTCACAAATGGCACTTCATATCTCACAATAATAACTTTATATTTTACATCTGCAACCTTGTCAATCATAATTGCACCTTTATCTCACAATTGCAGCTTTATTTCTTTAAAATTGTGACAAAATCTCACAATTCCAACTTCATAGCTCACATTTGTAACTGTATCTCACAGTTTTGACTTTATATCTCACAGTTCTGAAAGTAATTGTTTATTTTCATTTTAAATTTAATCTCACAATTATCTTATTTTTTTTAAATAGCAGGCAGAAACAGGTTTCCATATATGTGTGTGTCTTCATATGTTTTGTCTACCTGAGAACCAACCATAAACGGTAAATTACAGGCCAAAGTAAAACTAAGATTAAATCTCAACACTTTGCAAGGCTTTGGTATCTTTTAGCATAAGATAAAAATCCCATACCCAAGAGACACCTGAGTGAAAATATATCCCCTGGTGTCATTCAGTAGTTTGAGGCTCAATGGGGACTAAGCTCTAATCATCCAGTATAAATCCCCCAGACTTAACTCAACCACTCACCATTAGTTCCTGTGCAAACAAATAAAATAGTAACCAAATCACAACAGCCATGGGTTATACGGAGGTCAAAAGAATCACTGAAATGCACTTTTAATGCTGGTGACAAAACAGTTTATAAAAATAGAGTTCGGTATTTAGCCTTTCATCTCACTAAGAGCTCTCCAGAAACGTGTGATGTTCTGAAGAAGCCTTGAGGGAAGTGTGATTAAGGATTTGGCTGTACTGTGCTTCTGTTTCTGTGGAAGCTACATAAAATAAGTTTGGCCACCCGAAGACATTCCCTGGGAGAGCTCTACAGGCCCTTGTGACAAGTAGGAAGTATAAACAGCCCGGAGTGTGGCCACTGAATTATGGATGGGGTGATATTGACAAGGGAAAGGGCGAGTGTAGGAATGTAGGACACGCACTTTCAGAATGCACACACACTTATAGACATATACAAACAGGCAGTACTAATATTACAAAAGCACTTTAAATAAATAAATACTTAATCTTACTGACCACAATCTTTTGAAAAGTGTATATGTGTAAACAGTCAGCCATACACACACATTTATACACACAAAGGCAAATAAATTCAGACTTCAATACAGGGGTCCCAAAATAGTTTCTGGTCACTAAAAATACATTAATGTTATTGCATAGAATTATCAAACCAAGTAGAATCAGCAAAAAATAAAATAATAATAATGCTGGATTTTTTAAAATTGTATCTTGCAATGACTTGTATGAAGTCATTTCTGCTCGAGATTACAATTTAACATGGCTAATCACAGAACAACATAACGTTAAGCAGAGTTTAGAACAACATGACCGTGAGTAAATGATAGTTGTGTGAACTCTATAAGTGTACACTTTTTGGGGCCACTGGATTTAGCGTTAGTATTTAGCTCCCCCTTGTGGTATGATAGCCCATTACAGTCCATTAATTAACAGCATCAGATCTCTATGTGCATCCCAGTGTGAGTGTGTCTGGGCGTCTGAATCTAACCTGTGCATGAAAAATGGAGAGAGACTTGGCAGTGTGCAGGGGGATCAGGACCCTCACCAGGAACTGCTTGTGCTCTGATTTGAGAGGCAGAGCAAAGCCATTTATGATACTGGAAAAAAGGAGAGGAGTGGAGAGGAGAGGAGAGGAGAAGAGAAGAGAGGGTAGTAGGCGGAAAAGAGAAAAAGGAGAATAAACAGGATTAGTATCAGACGTCCTGATCATGCTCTGTACACTCATTCGCCACATTATTGTTCATCAGCTAATCCCCCGCTAAACCCCCCTCATCCTTCCTCTCTTTCTGACTGTCTCCTCCTCTCTTCCTCTCATTTCCTTAGTTGTATCTTTGTTCTTCTACTCAGGCTGTTCCTCCCATTGCTTAGTTGCTATTTAACTCCATTCCATCCATACTGTCTGTCTCTGTTTCTTTTTTATTCTACCATCCACCCTCTATCTTCTTCGCTCTTTATCTTTCTCTCTCATTTTACACATACATTCTCTCCGCAATTCTTGCCTGTCTCTCCTTCTATTGCATTCTTTCTCTTTCTGTTTGTTTACTTTGCTTATCTGACTGCATATAGCAAAATATACATATTTTATCTGGCAAAATTCAGTTTCAAATGCACTGTAAACAGAATTGTTCAATGAAATATTATCTAAATTGAAAATCTATTTTGTTTAAATTTGTGGCGTTTTTAAAATTGACAATGATAAAACTATTTAAACATATTTTTCTGTATTTGATCAAATATGGCATGTTAAATATTTATAAAATGATTCTGTACTATAATATATTTCTAGATTAGAATATTTCTATTATCTTAATTATATTTTTTAAAAATGCCAAAAAAATCTGTAGATTTAAAAAATACATATTTTCACATTTTTCATATAATATATATTATCAATATCCTTTTCTGATTATGTTTTTGACCATATATTTAAAAAATATAGTAAAATGCATATTTTTCTGCATGGGACCCATCGTTTCTCGCTCTAATTCTACAGCTCTCTCTCTCTCTCTTCCTCATTCTCTCTTCAGTAGTGATCAGAGATATGTGTGGGTGGGAGGCACTATAAATACTACTGGCATCAACCTGAATTTAGACCTCCATCCCCAACACTCTGACTCATGCCTCCCCCTGGTTGTCTCTCTCTTCCCCTGTTTCTCTCAGTCAAAGGTTTGCTTTGTTTATGCTATTAAACACATCGAGAATCAGACACCATTTTGTGTGCATTGAACCCAATATGCAAAGCAGCACTGGTTCCACTGAGAACATGGCTGTGAATTATATGGCTGGACACGCTGAGGACGGGAAACATGACTGCAGAACACGCAGCGAGCGCTGATGTCGGAGGTCTCTGCTAAGTGTCTGAATCACCAGCTCACACGCCATAAAGCATCTCTCCAGTAATTTGCTGCTACATTAAGTTACTTAACACTATAATTTACTCATTTAAGATTATAGTACAAATATCATAAGATGCTATATGTACCTCCTAACTCTGGAAACAATGAGTAAACCACAGGAATCTACCTTATAATCTTCTAATTTACATTGGGTTGCTTTATTAGCATCATCTGATCTGATTTTTAACACACACTTAGTGTGCTTTCTACTTTGACAGTTTGAAAGTATATCTACCTTCCCAAAATTTCCAGAAGTTCAGCAACTCCATTGAAACGCTCAGTTTCATAGATGAACCTGCAGATTTTAAAAATAGATATAATGGCAGACATAAAGACTAACAAAAAGCAGTCACTGGCTTTGTAATATCAATACTGCTCATGCGTTTTGTCTGTATGACTGACCTGAGGAAGATGTTGTTGATCTGTTTGCGGATGTAGGCCCTCAAGCCCAGAAGTTTGCCATAGACATATGTACCTCCTAACTCTGGAAACAATGAGTAAACCACAGGAATCTACCTTATAATCTTCTAATTTACATTGGGTTGCTTTATTAGCATCATCTGATCTGATTTTTAACACACACTTAGTGTGCTTTCTACTTTGACAGTTTGAAAGTGTATCTACCTTCCCAAAATTTCCAGAAGTTCAGCAACTCCATTGAAACGCTCAGTTTCATAGATGAACCTGCAGATTTTAAAAATAGATATAATGGCAGACATAAAGACTAACAAAAAGCAGTCACTGGCTGTGTAATATCAATACTGCTCATGCGTTTTGTCTGTATGACTGACCTGAGGAAGATGTTGTTGATCTGTTTGCGGATGTAGGCCCTCAAGCCCAGAAGTTTGCCATAGACACGGTGCAGGATAGTCTTCAGATATTCTCTCTCTCTGGGGTCCTCGCTGTCAAATAACTCCAGCAGCTACACACACACACACACACACACATAGTCAGCCCTTTTGCACTTTATTAAAAACACTACTCATGAATATGTATAATTGGTGTGAGTAGAATCAGAAATACTAACAGTCTAACATGGAGGTTAGACTGCCTGTTCGGTATCTGAGAAATACTGCAATTTGACTATGATACAATACATATTTAAAATCTCATATTGCTGCTCGAAGATATCAAGGCTAAAAGAAAAAGAAAAAAAAAAGAAACATAAAATCACACTGAAAATATTCAACAGGGTGTGCCAAATCTACAAAAAAGACTGGACTTTAAAATGGGCTAAGATCACTTATGATCGCCTTGAGTCCACTTGCCCATATTCATTCACATGAATTCATTATGTATTGATTTCATTATATATTAGTGCAAAGAAAAATGCAGAATAACAAATATATTATTATTTTTTAAATTACATTGCAGCCTTCTTATGTTTACAATTTATAATTGTTAAAAATCACACAAGGCCTATATACCTATATCTCTACATCTATACAAGCTCTGTACCTGTAGAACAAACTTCTGGTCCACGTAGCGCTTGGCAAGAGAAGGCTGGAAATCTGGACTCTCAAGAAAGCGTAAAAAGAATTCATACACCAACTAGATTTTTTTTTTAAAAGGATAGGAGAGAAAGAGAGAGGAAATGGGATCAGAGCTGGGACACAAGCTATAAAAAACTCATAATGATTTCTCACCCCATGGTGTCAGTATATGTGTTAGTGTGTTTGTGTATATAAGAACTTGAGAATGCACATGTACCTGTAAGTGAGGCCAGGAGGCTTCCAGAGCAGGTTCGTCTTCTTCCGGATCAAACTCAGGGTTCTCACTGGGTGGGAGAGTTCGAAAAATGTTCACTGAGATCTACAGGAAGAAGAGGGGTTGAAAGGTTGTGTTTTACTAAAGCATTGAAATAAGACAACAAATGATAATGAAAGACTCCAAATTTCGTTTTTGAAAAAAGGAAAAGGAAAGTGATCCTCAAGGGCCAGAGTTGAGAACCCCTGTTCTAAAGTCATTTTTAATTGTACGCCTTTATGAGCTTCCTTGCTTCAAAATGGTAAAATGGTAATACCACATGACATCAGATTGGTGACATCAGAATATAAAACATTGTACGAATCTATGACCATATTCAAATGCAAATTCACTTGACAGCTATTTCACATAAAAAAAAAATTTACTCACAAACCAATTGAAGTCCAGTTAAACAAAATTGTGCAATGCTGTCAGCATTTAAATTAAAGGGATAGTTGACCAAGAAATTAAAATTCTGTTGGAAACCAAACAATTTTGGCGACTTAGGCTCATTATAGATTTCACAGGAGCTCATTGCTATTTGCTTTGCACAGTTGTGCATTTCAGTTGAATGGAATTTCAGGTAAATGGAATTTCATTTTAAAAGATGTTTGTGTACATTTCTACTGATCAGAGCAACAGTAATTCATTGTTACCTGATTTGCATAATTCCTCTAGTGAAGGAGGGGCTAAAAACAACAGCACAGCATATGCAAATAAACTGTATTATCAGAGGGCGCAAATTCATTCTTAGTGAATTCTCCCCTTTGTCTTTCATATCAAAACATAAAAGGACCGGTTAACAAAAATCAATTGCTTTCCAATTAAGATATTTTTGTATTTCAGCTACATATTGTACAGAGCTAATGTAGCTAATCACAAGGAAACGTAAATGCTTCTGAGTCTTTAAGTGCACTTTAGAGCATTGGAGATCCTGTGTATCCCTCAACGATTTTATCCTCCCCATGCCAACTCTGCTCTTTTATCAAATACCATCCTACTCCATCACTTTTTCTCTCTTTCGCGATTCATCTCACCATCTTAATTGCCTCTGGGTACAGGGGTTCGATGAGGACTCCGCGACTGGTGGCCACGCTCTCCACAAGCTCGTTCAGCGCAGCACGTTTGATCTCTTTCCCCTTCAGGTCGGCCACACAGTCCAGAAAGTCAAAAAGCACACAACACTGCTGCAGCTTCTTACAGAACAAGTCATGAAGTTCTGCCACGGGAGCATCTGTGAGACAGGAAGGAGAGAAGATGTAATTAATCTAGGACACAAATATACTTATACAATATACACAATTACACTGCACATTTACTATTTACCGTCCAATTAAGATATTTTTGTATTTCAGCTACATATTGTACAGAGCTAATGTAGCTAATCACAAGGAAACGTAAATGCTTCTGAGTCTTTAAGTGCACTTTAGAGCATTGGAGATCCTGTGTATCCCTCAACGATTTATCCTCCCCATGCCAACTCTGCTCTTTTATCAAATACCATCCTACTCCATCACTTTTTCTCTCTTTCGCGATTCATCTCACCATCTTAATTGCCTCTGGGTACAGGGGTTCGATGAGGACTCCGCGACTGGTGGCCACGCTCTCCACAAGCTCGTTCAGCGCAGCACGTTTGATCTCTTTCCCCTTCAGGTCGGCCACACAGTCCAGAAAGTCAAAAAGCACACAACACTGCTGCAGCTTCTTACAGAACAAGTCATGAAGTTCTGCCACGGGAGCATCTGTGAGACAGGAAGGAGAGAAGATGTAATTAATCTAGGACACAAATATACTTATACAATATACACAATTACACTGCACATTTACTATTTACCGTCTTTCCTAGTCTAGCTTGCTAATAAACCTGGCATTGTACACATATAAAGGTTCTATATTGGCATCTATGGTTACATGAAGAACCTTTAACATCCATAGAACCTTTAAATTAAAGTAAAAGTTCACCCAAAAATTAAAATTCTCTCATCATTTACTCTCATGACTCTCATGTCATTCCAAGCCTGTGTGATTTTCTTTCTTTTGCAGAACACAAAATAATCTATTTTGCAGAAAGTTGGCAACCAAACAGTTTTGGTGACCAGTGACTTAGATTTTATGGAAAAAATTCTAAATACCTTCTTTTATGCTCCACATTTATACAGGTTTGGGAGATAATAAATAAATAATAACAGAATTGTCATTTCTCGATAAACTATCCTTTTACACATTGTCGTTCTTTTCAGTGCTTTTTTTCAGCACTTTTTGTAATGCGACACTCTTCGGTTCCAAAAGAGGGTTTTCATAGCGATGCAATAGGAGAACCATTTTTGATTCCTCAAAGAACCTCTCAGTGAACTTAAAAGAACCTTTTGTGCAATGGAAAGGGTCCATGGATTTTAAAGGTTCTTCATGGAACCATCAATGTCAATAAAGAACCGTTATTTTTTAGAAGTTTATGCACTCACACGGCACAATTAGGTTAAAGATTGCTGGAGTTACACAGACACTTGGATCTATAGAGTATATTAATGCAGATTTCTTGAAGTGGATGGACGGGATGCTAATGAGAAATGAGTGGAGGCGTCTGGTGTTAACAGGATTAGCGGGTGCTATCTTTAACCCCTTGCTGTCTCACCCCTCTGTGGACATTGTACCTCGAGCCACAACAACCATGACAATCCACTCCATTCATCCAAAAACTCAACACAACTTACATGCCCTACTGTTCCTGTACAACGACTTGTGAATTGCTCTCTCTTTTTTTTAGCCTCAGCATGGCACTTTGTACAATAACTCTCCATTAAAAGTGTATTAGTCTTAACAGTCTGCAACAGCTAGACTCAAACCAAGTGGGTCGGCGTGCAGCAAGCTAGGCCAAAGGAGACAGATAGAATAAATAATAAACAGAACGTGCAAATAAAGAGAGGGATGTGATGAAAAGAGGTGGTTATGTAGCGGTTTGTGTTTGTTTGTTGTCAGAGTGAAGGATAGGTTGCAAGAGTGCATGACACAGCCACAGCAGTCAGAACAGAAAAAAACGAAATTGTCCAGGGAAAAGTGTGAGAGGGAAAGAAGGCGGAGACACAAGAAACTGGAAACACACAGCGCATGAGGGTAAGAGCAAAGATTAGAGTATGAATGAAATATATGAAATGAACTTAAATCATGGAAAGAATGTGAAAACTATAATGACTTATGTGAAGAAATAGCAATTTTACATCTGAAGTTAAATATCACTCCAGTTAGATCAGTCGTCTCTAATAAACATGCTGTAATGTTGTACATGCAAAGCTGCTAAATATAGAGTGGCCAATAAGCAACAGTGGGGCATAGAGAGAGAGAGAGAGAGCGAGAGAGAGAGAGAGAGAGAGATGCATGCTAGGGCAAGAAAACAGTGCAGAGAGAGCAAGAGAGATGATGTCATCCCTCTACCCTGTTCCTCTCCTCATGATCTCCTTTTACCCCTCCTCTCCATCCTTCTCTCACTCTCACTCGCTCTGTGGGTCTCTTTCTGTGGAAGTGTGATTTTAATGAGGAAACTCTTTCTGGTTAAAGAGGTATTGCTGTGTTTGGGTGGCTGTTGAGATCCTGTATTTTTTAACCACCAAAACCCATAACAGAGCAGAGCAAAAATACTGCACAACAAAACAGGAACCTTGAATTGCCACATTTCACATGAGCTTTTTTTGATGATGTGGAATGATGTAGGCAAATTAGGAATTCCAGTGAAACTGAACTGCAACGCCAGTACGGGAAGCTATAATATAAAACGAATAAATACGTACAATGCTATATTATAATATCTTTCAAATTAAAGCTATTAATTAAGCTGTAAGGTTAAAGCATGACTTAATATTTTAAATCACAAGTATATTTATTGAAAGAAAATGGTTTATTATTAAGTAATGGAATAAGATCAAATATTATCATCAAATATGACTGAATGTATAAATAAAAATATATGAATATGAATAGAATTACTGCCATCCAAAAAATTTGGGGTCAGAAATATATATATATTTTAAAGTAATTGAAATCTGACCAAAACAGACAGTAAAAACTTTTACAATACTACAAAAAATATTTCATATAAATGCTGTTCTTTTGAACTTCCTATTCATTAAAGAAACAAAAACGTATCACTGTTTCCACAAAAACATAAAGCAGCACAGCTGTTTTCATTGATAATAATAAGAGATGTTCCTTAAGCACCAAATCAGCATATTAGAATAAGTTCTGAAGGATCATATGACACTGAAGAGTGGAGTAAAGGCTGCTGAAAATTAAACTTTGCCATTACACTAAATTACATTTTCAAATATATTAAATATTGCTCATAATTTATTTTATTTTTACAAAATCATTATACAGATAAATGCAGTCTTGGTGAGCATAAAACAATTTTACAGGGCCAAAACTTTTGAATATATATATATATATATATGTGTGTGTGTGTGTGTTTTTCTTCACTTTCTATGGACAAGGACCAGTCTGGCTCAACAAATCTTGATCTCAACAACAGCTCTCCCTCAGTACAGTGTTCTTCCACTTACAGCCTCACGTGCTTATCCACTTCACTGTCTCTCTCTCTTTCTCTAATGCTCTTTTTCTCTTCCCTGTCTCTATAATCACTCACTCCCTCTTTTATTCTCTTCCTCTTCCTCTCTTGCCATTTTTATTGATCGGAGGAGGCCAGAGTGGGAGCAGGCCTTCTGTGTACTGTAACCCAACACCAGTCCTGACCAGCTGGACCCCCCCCCCCGAAAAATCACTTTCTTAAACACAGACATATTTGTTACCCTGAACCCTGTACACAAGTACAGTAATCATCATACTCCAAGGTGAATGCTAATAGATTTGAAACGCTGTCCTAGCCCAAAACACTCATTTCTGTTTCACTTATGGATTTGGGAGTTTTGAATCTGCAGACTGAGAGCTCTGAGCTGCCCATTGTCTATGTGAAGACACTCTCCCTCAAGCAGTGGCAGCTATTTACAGAGACACATGCTCACAAACTCACGAGGACTAGTAGTGAAGTCACTCCTGAGGCTTGAGAGGAAAAAATAACACAAATTAACATGAAGAGCAGAATTCGAAGGTCTACAAATGAGGATAAGCACCACCAATTGCTCAGACCATTAATACATCGACAGTCTTTTTTTTCGGTAACTAATAACCCAGACTAGCAAACCTGGCAGCGTTGGCCATGTTTTTGGCCGTTCGACCAATTAAAGATTCAGGTCATGTTTTGGACTGATAAAGCATCTCAGCTGTTTTCCTCTCTTTCTCTCTACTGCACACATACACAGATAGGGACTCACAGGTAAATTCAGAGACCAAACAAACACTCACACGTTCTGTGTCAGGTGGTGTTTGTCATGCTCTGCTCAAGTTAATCTTGTGTTTAAAAGGCATTATATATGCTGTACCATTAATGAAGCTTAAATATGTAGCAGGTACAAGATGCAAACAAAAAAAGCATAACTTTTTAGCACATTGACAGTTTGGCCAATCCATGTACTACTAATTGCCATTCTAATAGGTGTTATTTTGATGTTGTGATCATTAAAGAAAAGGCATCACTTTATTTTTTGTTATAAGGGATAATAATCATTACCTATTTTTATAGGGGATAATAATCGTTACCTATTTTGCTTGAGTTCAGTAATAGAATTAAGAAAGATCCCAAAATTGAGAATGATTAAAACCTTCCTGAAGTTTCATTGACAGTTAACAGCCTATTTTTACATGGCTAGCAGTTGTCAGTGGTTTGATTATATTATTTTAAATTAAACTGATGTTTCATGAAGTATAATCAAACAAAATACCACATACAACAGAACTGTGCATTTTTTATACAATTATGGGTTATGAAATAGAGCTAAATTAATATATAGCCAGTCATAGGGTTGAAATTGAATACAGTGTACTTAGTAAGACAAAATAAGATGTTGATTAACACTGGAGATGTATCTCAGTGACATGTGAATGACTAAAAGCAGGTCACTTGGATGGTTAAACAGGACAGGGGCTCAGTCTGGACCCCCTGTGACACACCAACTGGCAGCACACCCTCAGCTGGAGTGTCTCATGAAAACTGGTACCACTAAATACAACTTCACTGGAAATGTCGCTCAGATGATACCCGTATTAGAATAAGTGAATCATGCTAAAGTGTGAATCATGAAATCGTGTATGAATTTGGAAAACCTATGATGCCGAGTGCCATACAGGTGGGGATAACACTGCAACTGTGTGTATTCTTTGTGAAAAAAAATCACAGATCAGCTACTCTGAAAAATAGGTGCTATGCAACTCAAATGTTTTATTTAAGACTCTAAGACTCTCTATCTCTCTCTTTCTCTATTTATAGCTGTTTTACCTGAGCTTTCTATAAGGTTCTCGTCACAAAATTTTATCGCTCATATACTTCTTTAAATTCAAACTGCCCCCACACTCAATACAGTAACTTCCCAGCCACTTCCCAGTGTGTGGCTTATAGCTTCTCCATCACTTCAGGTTGATGGCTAAAATGAGCTCATGGAAGTGAAGCTATTACTGTGTCCTGACTGAGGATGCTTTTAACCACAAAGCTTCCAAAACTAACAAAGTAGGCTACTTGGCACAGACTACGACAAGCCTACAGATGCCACTGGAGAGAAGACTGCATTCAAAAAATAATTTTTGCTGCTAGTTCAATTAAGTTATTTAAAATGAGGTAATGCAACACAATTGCTACTTAATTTCATGCCATGAAAAACACGTTTGTAAAACAGAAGTTTACTCACTGCATTTGGACTACATGAATAATTGTGTTGCCATTAACTAAACTGGATTAGGAATTTCTGATTCCCAGCAAACTTTGCATAGGACTAGGTTGTTGACTAGAAATGTTATTTTGTATGTTTTTGAGCCAGATTCTATGGTTTGTGTTGCTTCCCTTAATGAACAGTTATGCAAATCCCACTGCAATGAGCAATCTCTTCTTTCCTGCACTTGCCAACATCCTACATTATAAGCAAGAAAAGTTGCTTATGATATTGATATATCATATATATATATATCATACTGGTAAAAAAATTATAGCCTGAATGCACTGTAAGTCGCTTTGGGAAAAAGCATCTGATATATGCATAAATTATTATTATTAATTATTAATTATTATTATTAATTATATTGCTATGTTAGCTAATACTGCAAAGGGTTCATTTGAGTTACTTTGATACATCTAATCTTATTGGGGTTACTCAATTAATTTAGGTTTCTGCTACACAACACAAGGTATCTGAGTTGAGTTGAATTTAATGTTACAAAACCCGCTTTCCATGTAATGTAACCAATATAAATTCAGTCAGAACATTGGATCTTTTAGATTATATATCCTTGAATGACGGTATCATTAAAGCGAATTCTACTGAGTCTAGCTGTGCTCCTCAGAAGATTTAGTTACATTTGGAGTCCTTATGGAGGTACCATGACATCTCAAGGCTGCTCAAGAAAACACTGAGTTCACAACTACCAAAATGGCTGTAATAGCCTATTTCAGTATCAGGGGATACATTTTTATTCTCCATATTTCCTAACTAACATGCCATTTAAAACAAACCACCTCACGTCCCAGTTAAAGTAACCTACCTTTAAGTAAGGGCAGCGGCGTGAGCTCCACCTGGGAGCTCTGATAGCGGAACTGTGAGGAGCTGTGGGACCGTCGCTGCCGGGCACGGCGCATCGAGCGGCGGGGGAAGCCGTCTACCTTCTCCGCGCTCGGTACAGAGAAGCCCGTGGTCGGCGATGATGGGCTCGACGGAGGTAGCTTCGTAGGGGTCTCCATCCCTGCAAAGGTGGTGCTCGGCAGAAGGTTGTTCGAGGAAGGAAGCCAACGGCGAGAGCAGGCTCCTAAGCCTTGCTATTTAGACAATTTTTTTTCTTGGATTTAAAAAGTAAAATCAACAAGCAGGGATCGACTAAAGACAGAAGTTATCTAACCTGGTCAAAAATGTAGACAGAGGGATGGTGGAGTAAAACCTATGGGTGTTCAATTTGACGCGTCTCTCGCCCGTGTTACATTAAAAAAACGAGATTAGACTCGGAAATAAGCACAAGGGTGGATGTAACTGTCTATATCTTCATGGAGAGATATTGATGTGAACATACATTTCTACAATAAAGACATCTCTGCCGTACTGTCGTCATCAGAAAGTAATAGGCCTAAATGTGGTCTTTATTTAAATATTTATAGGCTAGAGGCATAAATCGGTACCGTATTAAAACTCGGGCGTAATAAGCATTCTATACAGTGATCATGGGCCAATCAATCCACGTTAGAAAAACAAACGAGCAATTAAAATCCTGTTATTTATCTCCTCCACACAGGTACAAATGCATCACTTATTAATTAAAGGTTATCGTCATATTACCAGTCACCAGTTCTGCGCCTTAAGTCCTTTTCAGAGCCTTCCGGCGCCCCCTACTAAAATCCGTTACCGTACAGTCGGTTCGGTTCGGTCAGATCCACACAGGGCGGGGATGAACTGCTTCAAACGTGCCTACATGTGTTGAGCATCACGGCAGCCGCTGCAGCACTGATACCCCCTTCTACCTCCTTGCCTCAAATACTACAAGAAACCGCTGTTCAGTTACTTCTGTATCACAAGGACGTTGACAGTCTCGTTGATTTCCCCCGTCGCCCTTCCTCTCCGCTGACTGCTCGTGTTTTCCACCCGTTTCTTTATTTCCCAGCAGTCAGTGTCGGTCGTTGTATTCAGGTGGTGCAAGTAGATGTAGATGCTACACACTGCGGATGACGCTCACGCGCTCTTATTTATTTATTTATTTATTTATTTACTCTTCCTACATTTGCGCGACCCTCTTCTAGACGTCGCTATATGTTATATGGCTATACCGTTGACTCTATTCACCGTTTAAGTGACTATTTGTTTTTATTTAATCCGTATCTTTATCAGACAGCTGTCTTCTACCTCAGCCCCTTTCCCTTCTCCTCCCTCTGTCCCTCCCTCACTGGCTGCCTCAGCCTGTGTTAGCTGCTGTGTTTTGGAAATGTCAGGTTGGCCATTGTTCTTGCTTCATTCGTTCATTATTCCGCGCGTTCACCCGTCGCTGTATCCGCTGATTTTTGTTCAGTCCGTCGCTAACTACGAGTTCTGTGATATCAGTCGAAGGACGACGTGCCGCTGAGCTACCTAAAGACTACTAAATGTGATGCTAAACGTTATGGGCGTTTTGGCAATCGAGAGAGCATCCCCAACTGCTGTACCATCGAGAAAGATCGAGTGCTATTGATATGGCTTGTTTTACAGAAATTTTCTTCAAGGTTTCATGCATTGACATATTCTTAGGTGTAACTAAGTCAATGACAAATACAAAAAAATATTTAAAAAATCAAGTTCTTAATACTTCTTTATACAACTACTACATTTATATTTTAATGACTTTAAAAAATGGCCAGTTGGATGACCATCAAGTAGGCTACACCACACACAAAATAAATAACGTTTTTAAAGACTAAATTAGTCTAAAAAACTTTGTTTTTTAAAGGCTAAATATTGACTTAGAAAATCACATTTTTAAAATATTTGTTTACAAATATAATACATTTTTAAGTCATTAATATCATAATTGCTTGAACATTACTCTAACCAGAACAAATATCAAAATATATGTAAATAAAATGGCTGCCTGCATATTGGTCACACCACACTTACTTTGATTTGACAGACAACGTTTTTTTAAATATTAACAATAAAAAAAGAATGAAAAAATGTGTCAAGTTGTTTATTTCAACATTTCCTATTATTTCCTTTCAATGGCACTTTGGCAGTCTACAGTTACACATTTTCAATAAAATGGCTGCCTGCATATTGGTCACACCACACTTACTTTGATTTGACAGACAACGTTTTTTTAAATATTAACAATAAAAAAAGAATGATAAATATGTGTCAAGTTGTTTATTTCAACATTTCCTATTATTTCCTTTCAATGGCACTTTGGCAGTCTACAGTTACACATTTTTTTTTACTAATCCCCACTAAAATATAATTTTTAATTCAGGCTAATAAAGAAATATACGTTTTGAACCATAAACAAAACTAGGATGTATTATTATTCACAGGGCGTACCTAACACCGGTTTACATTCATAAAATATTCCTCAATGTTTCCCAGTTGTTTTTTAAATGTAAGGTTGACATTGTTACAGTGATGCATGTGTTTTGGGACTGCGACAGGATCAAAGTACACTGGAGGGAGATTCACAAAACTGTGCAGAAGATTACTGGTAAATCCTTTGCATTGTCTCCGAATGTATATCTACAGGTACAGAATGTGTTACATTTTTTAACAGATTTGGTGGGGGGGGGGGGGGGACTTCTGTTATGGTCAGCCCCACAGATCAGGCTGAGTCAGGCTGCTTCTCTTAAACCATTAGAAAAGCTTACATCAGAGGCCTAAAAACTTTTGACATACTTGGTCTCCTCTTTGTGCTGATTGTTACATTCCTCTGAACAGAGTACATATTTTGTTTCTACATATGTTCAACTATTCTGAATTGTTGTTTGTTTTTTTCATCTTTCTCTCTCCTTCCTGCTTCACTATGTGTTTGGATGTGTTATTGCTATATACAGGTGCATCTCAATAAATTAGAATGTTGTGGAAAAGTTCATTTATTTCAGTTAGTAAAATCAACAAGCAGGGATCGACTAAAGACAGAAGTTATCTAGACAATTCAACTCAAATTGTGAAACTCGTGTATTAAATTCAATGCACACAGACTGAAGTAGTTTAAGTCTTTGGTTCTTTTAATTGTGATGATTTTGGCTCACATTTAACAAAAACCCACCAATTCACTATCTCAACAAATTAGAATACTTAATAAGACCAATAAAAAAAACATTTTTAGTGAATTGTTGGCCTTCTGGAAAGTATGTTCATTTACTGTACATGTACTCAATACTTGGTAGGGGCTCCTTTTGCTTTAATTACTGCCTCAATTCGGCGTGGCATGGAGATGATCAGTTTGTGGCACTGCTGAGGTGGTATGGAAGCCCAGGTTTCTTTGACAGTGGCCGTCAGCTCATCTGCATTTTTTGGTCTCTTGTTTCTCATTTTCCTCTTGACAATACCCCATAGATTCTCTATGGGGTTCAGGTCTGGTGAGTTTGCTGGCCAGTCAAGCACACCAACACCATGGTCATTTAACCAACTTTTGGTGCTTTTGGCAGTGTGGGCAGGTGCCAAATCCTGCTGGAAGGGATAGGGGACCAGATTACTTCCCTCACCTTTTTTCCCTTCTTTTTTTCCTTGACCATAGATGGCACAAAATCTCATCTCAGCATTTTAAAAATAGTTTTTAAATAGTTTTGAGGTATATTGATTTAATTGTGTGTCTCTGAAGTGATCTATAACATTGTATTATGTTGAAAATCAAAGTTTTTGTGCCTATTTATTAATGAGGGATTTGTGGACACATCAGTGTTTTTAGATTTGTGGAGTAAAAGTTATAGTTTTTATTTTGAAGTAAAAGGTAAAAATATACCATTGGGATAAAATGACTTTCCCCCAGAACTGGCACAGAAGGCCCCAAGTGGCATGTTGTTACTAGTTTTTATTATTTTTAAACTTCATACTTATTGTATTTAATGGGGTTATTATAATTTTTCCACGAATTAGATGTACATTTCAGACATCTTTGATTTCATTAAAATGTATAGGTTAAGAGTAAAATCATAAAATTTGCATTTATAGTGTTTCTTTTATGACATGTCTTCAGTTAAAATATGGTCAATTAAAGATGTAAAAATTCATATGCTTGCATATAAATCATAGAATAATTTTATCTTTCAGATGAATCTCTTTTACTGTGATTCTGCTTTGTCATCGGTTATTCAATTATTCAAATTGTCAAAATAAAAATTTAAATAGAATAGTTGATTTAGTACTTTACATTAATGAGAATGATTAAAAAGTCAATTATACATTCTGTAAATGTTTCTCTGGGGGGCTTCTTACCCCTGTTAGGGGGGCCATCTTACCCCTCATTTAATATTTAAATTAAATTAGCAACTGTTTCCATTCATTTCCTATAGTACCACATTGGCTGATCATCATCATCCTGCACATGCTAAACTTATATCTAAATATGTTACAATTTAAAAGTAAATCCACATTGTTCTTAAGGGGGCATCTTCCCCCATCTTACACAACTAACAAGAAGGTAAAAGTGGCATGGCTGACCAACCGATCATATAACCATACAGACAAAACTGAGTGAGATTAACCAAAGACTATAGAATACCCAAGACGTGTTACTCGTATAGTTTTGAATGGGGAAAAAATCATAGACTGTGCCGTTCTGAGACGTGCTCTTAGGACTGTGCATGCGCACTGGCTGATCTAGCCTGAAAAATAAGCTTTTTATAACGCTATTTGAGCAAAAGTAACAACATTTATGACACAGTTGTTGGCAGATTTCTTTGGTGATTTCAAATATGAAATTTAATCGTAAGCTTAGTGAACAGTTATGGAGAATTTGATGTTTCCCCATTCAAAGAGATAGGAGTTGCACTTGCATGCCCTAGCGGCGTTTCAAAGATGGCCGCTGAGTGACATGACTTGTCTTAAAGGGGTCATATGATGCCATTTCAATTTTCCCTTTCCCTTTGGAGTGTTACAAGCTCTTGGTGCATAAAGAAGATCTGTAAAGTTGCAAAGACTTAAGTCTCAAATCCAAAGAGATATTCTTTATAAAAGTTAAGAGTCAACCACGCCTACCAAAAACAGCTCATTCTAACACACCCCCACATGTCTACGTCAGAAAGTGGGAAGATTTGCATAACGCCGCCCAAATGTTCACGCAAAGAAAGAAGGAATAACTTTGATTCTCACTGTAGTATTGTTGCCGTGTGTTTCGTTGTGAAAGCGAAACTACTTCGTTTGGTCTTCCAAAAGAGGACAATATCCGCTTCGTCATGCCTGGAGCTGATCCGTGCTGGTTGCTGAGGAAATACATCATCTTCGCGCTGTGGATCGCCGGATCGGCTTTCACCGTGGATGAAGCAGAGTCCAGCCCGGGGTCGTCACATGTGGTTGCCGCAAGCCCGCCGGCCGCGCCATTCTCAAGCCTGCTGGCCTCTGCTCACTCTAGCCCGCCGTCAAGTCAAGTCAAGTCACCTTTATTTATATAGTGCTTTTAGCAATACAGATTGTGTCAAAGCAACTGAACAGCATTAATTAGGAAAATAGTGTCAATAATGCAAAATGACAATAGTAAACACTAATTTTTCAGTTAAAGACAGTTCATCATTGAATTCAGTGATGTCAACATCCAGCTCAGTTTAAATAATATCTTTGCAATCATGTCAACGATAACGCTGGAAATGAAGTGTCCCCAACTAAGCAAGCCAGAGGCGACAGCGGCAAGGAACCAAAACTCCATCGGTGACAGAATGGAGAAAAAACCTTGGGAGAAACCAGGCTCAGTCGGGGGGCCAGTTCTCCTCTGACCAGACGAACCAACAGTACGGAAAAATCCATTTAAGACGTAATAAAACAGACGATGAATAATATTAACAGCAATTATTATATAATTGCTGTTAATAACTTCCGTGTGTGATGCTGTGTGTTTCGTTGTCAAAGTGAAACTACTTTGTTTGGCCTTCCAAAAGAGGACACAAAGTCATTCTTGAGAAGTGGGACAAAACAGGGTGCATAATTGAAAAAATAAAACCTTGTACTCAGACAAATGAAACTACATTTATGTATCTTATATGTATTAAGCTACTGAGCTCTGCTTTGATACAACCTCCCGACTTTTCTCTTTTTTTGTGCTTTTTTACCTTGGACTGTAATATAATTTCAACTTTATCTTGAATTAAAGTTAATAGCAGTTACCCTTGCTGGACCTGTTTTGTCCCACGTCTCAAGAATGACTGTTTTATGTTACGCTCCGGCCGGACAGGGCATCAACAGTATGGTGAGGGGCGTAACATTTCCGTCACACGCTTGAGGTATTCGGCCAATCACAACGCACTGGATAGCTGACCAATCAGAGTACACCTCGCTTTTCAGACCGATGAGTTTTGTAAAAATCAACGCGTTTCAGAAAGGCGGGGCATAGAGGAGAAACAATAATGTACAGTATGTGGAAAATAATGTGTTTTTTTAACCTTAAACCGCATAAACACATTCCATTACACCAAATACACAAAATAATGTTCTTTTTAGCAGCATCATATGACCCCTTTAAAAGGATTTTGGATTAATTTACTTTACAAGAAGTCTTTTTGGTGGAGTTCAGCTCTCATGTTTGGAAAATGCACAAGGGGGCGCTGCTATAGAAACGACTGGTAGACAACTTTCTTCACCTATTGGAAAAGCAGACACGCCCTTGCCGCGGTTCTCCTTCGCCAATAGAAAAAAAGCCCAAAGTATGAATGACAGTTAAAAGAACCAATCATATTTCTTCAGCTCCATCTTTACACACTCTCTAACCAATCATACTTCAATGTGTTGTGTCAACTCACAGTAACGCTTCCGTGTTTCCAGTCTGGCTTCGCGCACAACGCATGTGATTTTTATTTAGGAAATTATTTGACGTGCCTCGATAGTTAACGTTTGATTTCTGGTTAAGGTCAGTTCAGTGGTTTACACTTAAACGTTCGCGATGGGTTTACTGACGATCTTGAAGAAGATGAAGCACAAGGAGCGTGAAATGCGTCTACTTATGCTGCAAGTTATCTTTTCACAGAACTGAATTCAAATGTATTCATATAAATAACTTATTCTTTTTAAGCCACTGTTTTTATTTGTAATAAAGTGCATACTCGCTCTATTCACGAGTGTCGCTTACTCAAACAAGGCTCGTTTAGTGTAATGTTTTATTACTTGAAATGTTAAAGACTGTAGTGGGTCCTTAACCTTCCTGTTATAGGGGTCTTGACAATGCTGGGAAAACAACCATCCTGAAGAAGTTCAACGGCGAGGATGTCAGCACGATCTCTCCAACATTAGGCTTCAACATAAAGACGCTCGAGCACAGAGGGTACGACGAAAGACTGGTTGTTATACATGTTTTGAATCAATAAGAAGTTAAGGGCATGATAAGATGCTAACTTTTAATGAAACTAATTGTTAAAAAGGGTATATATGTGTGTAAAGAGGATGTACAAATATGCAAACTGTTTATCAATATTGCTGATACATTTCAAATGATTCTCAAATGCATTCATTTTGTTTCTTTTTCTTCACTGAAACTAGGTTTAAGCTGAATATCTGGGATGTGGGTGGTCAAAAGTCCTTGAGATCTTACTGGAGGAATTATTTTGAGAGTACAGATGGACTGGTGTGGGTAGTGGACAGCGCCGACAGATTGAGACTGGAGGACTGCAGGAAAGAGCTGAGTACTTTATTACTAGAGGAGGTGAGAGGACCAATATCTTTACTTGGACCTAATGTTACAGAGTTTAAAGAAATTAAATGGTCAGATTTTGACATTTGTTTACTCTGCATTTTTATTGAACAAATGACAATAGGCCAGTTTTGAATCAAGCATGTGATGTTGAATAAAATGTTTATTACACTGATTAATGCATTTCTCTCAAATAGCGATTAGCAGGAGCCACTCTGTTAGTTTTTGCTAACAAACAGGACCTACCAGGTGCTTTATCAAAAGATGGAATCAGAGAGGTGAGTTAAACAGGGACATTTGTATTTTAATGAAACTGCCTTGCATTTGCAGGAATCTGTGAATATGCTAGTTTTCTGAATTGTGCCCAGGTTTTAGCGCTTGATGACATTAAGACCCATCACTGGTGCATTGTGGGATGCAGTGCTGTGACGGGTGAGAACCTGCTAACGGGTGTGGACTGGCTACTCGATGATATAGCCGCTCGGATCTTCACAGCTGACTGATGGACTGAATGTTTTAGCACATTGGCGATAGACTAAATAAATTCTTGTACTGCAAATGTATTTCATGTTTGAGGATGTCAAAATGGCTGTAAAGCTAAGATACAAATCACACTTACCAAGAATACACTTATTTCTGCCTTGACAAATCTGGTCTCTGGTCATTTAATTAATGCAGTCTTTTTCCTTGTTTAAGAGGACTTACAGGTCAGCCTTCCCTTTTTGATTGAAATTTGAGAGTGGTTGCATCTCAACTGGACCCCTTTCATTTATTTTTTTTTTGCCCTTTGAGGGGTATTTTTGGACCTCAGTTTGTGCTTTAGTTCAAATCTTACCTTAACACATGACCTAACATTGAACACTACTTCCATATTAAATGCTGTGAACATTGACTACCAATAGTCAAGTTACAGAAATGAATTCTAATAGGAGCAAGCATTGCACACCTAAATGCCATTTGTTAGATCATGATGCCTAAAGCATTACAAGCTGAATTTTAGTGCAAAGTGTCACATTCCCATTTAGAGTGCAAGTTGCCTGATACAAACATGAATGCAAAAGGTGAAGACTCTGGGACACAACTGGATTTGAAACTGCAAATTCAGTAAAGCCATTTATTTTGCAAGCATCTTATGAATAAATAAAATTTAAAAAAAACCAATCCATTTATATTGTTAACACCATGCAGTCAACACTTCAGTTCAGCGGATGCACAGTACAATCAGGGTGTTGCCAGTTCAACTTCTCAGATGCAGCTTACGTGACCTAAGGGAGGGGGGAGAGATAAAGTCTGTAAAACTCTTAAAATCAGTACCTTTAAAAAAAATAAATAAACTACATCAGATTTATCATCAATCAGTAATAACATCAGACTGGGGCGATAAGTGTCATCATTAAAGTAATACTAATAAACCAACAAAAGCCGATACAAAATACAAACCTTTAAAAAAAGGGTCAACAAAACACTAGCAATCAAGTGACATTGGAGCAATCTGGATGGACCATAGCAACAACTATAGCGAGAGAAAATAAAAAAAACATGGATATCAATAAGTCCCGACTTTTCAGCTTGGGGCAGTAATCACAACCATACTTTTATCAAATAAACTACTGGGGTCAGAGGGTACCATTCAGTCAGATAAATCAGACTGGGGCGGTAACTCAGTCATCACACCCACCCTATGTAACTCGTTGAAAATACAAAATACATACTAGCTTCAGTACTCGAGGGGGGAAGAACTTAAGAATCCACTGCAGTCCTGCAAGCAATAGAGAAAAAAATAAATTAGGGAATGTATGAAAAAAAACTAGTCTACACTTAAGCTAGTCCTTCTCAGACTGTTGGTAAGCCCAACAAGTCATCCCCTTGTTACCCAGGCAACACCAGTGGGTTCACCTTTTCAGGTTCTGGTATTGACAGGGCATAAGACATGTGCAAGTTACATCATAAAAGGACCAGCTGCAATAGGTTTGTCATTTTGTATATTAGGAACAGAATTCTCACCGGTTAAGTTTCATATCAGATGTGCCACCTATAGGTTAAGAAAAAAATGGGAGAGCTACACAAATGCGGAGATAAACAGATATAGATGCCTAATCTGTAACATTAAATTTATCAGCAGGACTTCAGACGAACCAGACTGCAAAAATCATCATGCATTACAGATGGAATAGAGCACTGAGTGGTGCAAGTTAACAAAAGGGACCATTTCAATGGAAAATCATAGGAAATGCATATTCTTACCTGCCGAGTGTACTTCAGGTAAGCAACCTTTTAGGAGAGAAAACCAATCTGGGTGTCATTTCAGTTACAGAAAGCATTCCAAATGTAGGTGAATCATGTGCTGTAACTTCAGTAATAAAGATTTATCAACAGGATTTCAGACGAACGAGATTCCAAAAGAATCATCATCAGTTACAGCGGGATTGAGTGCATTACAGATGGAAGTGAACATTTCAATGGAATTGGTCATGGTAAATGCATATTCTTACCTGCCGAGTGTACTTCAGGTAAGCAACCTTTTAGGAGAGAAAACCAATCTGGGTGTCATTTCAGTTACAGAAAGCATTCCAAATGTAGGTGAATCATGTGCTGTAACTTCAGTAATAAAGATTTATCAACAGGATTTCAGACGAACGAGATTCCAAAAGATAATCATCATCAGTTTCAGAGGGTTAATAATCAGCACATGGGAGCAAGTAACCTTACCTAGTACCACCAAAGGACTTGGCACACTTAGTTTTGGACAAATAACAGTCCTGTCAAGAAAATAAGAGGAACGATGTCTGACACGGGCATATGTAAAATCAGAATTATAACCATCCAATAAATCTCTCAGATGTTCGGGACTTTTCACATTGGGTCAAAGTGAGCTAAGTATCTTCATCACAGAGACAGAGCAAAACAGCATTTGTCATTGTTCCAACACTACCTTTATATAAAAAAAATAAAAATTCAAAATTAAATTTAAACTACAGAGAAATAAGACCATCAGGTTTATCACGGTCTGATCAGGGCTCTGGTAACTAACGTCATGGGATAATAATGCGGTTCAGATATTAACAGTATAAACCATTCAAAGAACAAAAAAAAACCCACACCTCACTTGAACATTATGGCCACACCATGACCACCACAGATAGAGTAGGGTGATCTAGAAAAAAAAAAAACGAGCATAAGCACAAAAAGCAGCCAACAGTTCAAAAACAAGCATATACAGTCAGATCATACTTTGGTGACTAGAATGCCATATGACAAATGTCGTCCAGTTAAGATATTAAAGTGTAATCATTTCTGGCAAGTTGAGAATTAAACAAATTGTGAATATAAAAATTACGCTTACCAATACATCTATGGTCACCATGCCCTCCCAAGTTCATGTGAATAAGCCCTTAAAGTAGAACAAAACAATTAAATACCACAAGGAGGTGACTGGACTGGACTCATCATCTGGACTATGTCAGAAAAAAAAAGGCAAACATCACTGGAATTCAGACATATGCTTGTCTTTGAAATCATCATCTAAATGTTCAGTCTAAAAGGGAGAACCTCAACACTTGAAGAGCTTACCTTGAAGTTAAAAGATTTCCGTCTACTCATCCCAGCATCCTGCATGGAAACTGCAAAACAAACATTTTATAAGTGCCTGCATTCACAAACATGACTAGAACTAGAAAGAAATGCTTGGCAGTGTGCTAGATGTCCAATGCTACTCAGTTTAGAACCGTTACATCAAAGCAATTCAGGAAGAGAGAATTCTAAAGTAGTCGCAGTAGCACTGGATGACTATTCTCACACATGCTGCTGTTACTTCTTGGGTGTGGTAGACCATAATTCAGGCCTAAACCATAGGTGGAAGATTAGGAATGTGCGATAAGGATTTTTGATCATGGATTAAAAGGTCACCACAACCTGCTTTTGAAGAAATATCGTATTATCCTGCTACAGCGCACAGTCCATCAGTTGCAGTTCTGGCGTCGCCGTCTCAACATACTGTACAACACAGCACGGTCACATGTAAATCTACCGCAGAGTTAACATTTCATTACAGTTGCTGATCCCCATTGACTTTGATAGTATCCCTATGTTAATACAAAAGTTAAAGAAAAAACAAATATAGTTGCTTTAATAAGAATTAACGCATTTATAGTGAAGCGTTTATTGTATTTTTATATTTGTTCATTCAGTTTCTTGACTGCTATTGCTAAATACACCTACTGAACCTGAAAAATAAAGCACTGCTCGTTTTACTTGTAGAGTTGTAATATGCATCCGTTTTGATTTTATAACATTCAAATAAAGATTTTTATCATTGCCCACTTTGGCCTAAATTTCTGACATTTTTAAAATATTTTGTCAGCTCGTAAGACATAGGGGAAATAGGGAAATTAGTGTGGCTGTAACACGCCGAAAACATGCAAAAATGGTGATAAATCGAAGAATAGTGATAAATCATGATTTTCCTGAAAAAACACGCGATATACACGCATGCATATATACACACACTAGCACAATACATGTCCTACATTTTTGGTGACTCAATATAATGTCAATTATATTTACATAAAAATTAATGTCCTCATGTTTTCTGCATTCCACTTGCGCCGGTCTTTTGCAGCTCCTCGCAGTGTAGTCGGTGCTAGTACAAATTTAAAAAAAAAAGCTACCACGAAAGAGTTTAAGAATCTGTGCCTTTGTGCATACGGACATCTGACTGTTGAGTAGTGATTGTTTTTTTTTTTAGCAAGTGTGCAGTGCACCCTTAATTTACAAAGAAGGTCAGGGTAAAAACTGTAGATGGAAAAATCTCCATACAAGTTAATTGCGAATTTCTCTTTTCTACTTGTTACTCTGCACTTGGTTAGCAAACGTTTATTCACAGTTTTACGCATCTACTATTTAGACTTAATTGCCATGATCTAAATATACTTAAGAATTAATTTTGTCGTCATTTGAAAGCGTGTATGCCTTACATTATTATGCGGTTATATTATTCAGTGGCATAAAATGGTCTTAATGACCAGTTTATTGCATTCATTTCTGGGGCAATATTTTTAAAAAATAATAATTATCTTGACCGGCCTAATATCAGTTACACAAGTGGCACAAACACAGCCAAGAAAGCAAATACAGCATTGCGCACTCATAAGGAGCCGTGCTTAAATGTAATAACTCTATTAGACATAACTGGCCAAAAGTAGTATGCTTCAGGAAAAGTACTAAGATGCACCCTACTACAGAACTCACCTTCCCATGAGGCCATGCTCGTCGTAGCCGCCATGGCTGCAAAAGAAAAACCTCTAGTTAAGACACGTGTTTGCATTTGAAGCTTCCAGAGCACTCTTAACGCAAAAGGAAAGAAATTCCCGTCAGTCTCTTCTCAGATAAATAAAGTGCAATCACAGGATTTCAGTACAGGTCTGTGAAAGTTATCATCATTGAGAGAACTCGGCAAAGCCTTAAAAAAAGCGTTTTACTAGGCATGAAAGTTCCAGGCAGGTGTGTCGAGGCAAGTTGGAGCTAAACTCTGCAAGACACCGGCCCTTCAGGACTGAGTTTGAACAGCCCTGCCTTAGGAGTTAAATATTGTAATTAGATACTGGGATGATACATGGAGCATTGAAGGTATCACAATTAAGTTTGGATTAATTCACAATTAAATTATTACCAAGCGGGAAAAAAACCCCGTTTTTTTAGACTGTCTTTTTTAAGGTGACAAATGCAAATATTTTGTATTAACTATGGCCTATATAGGCTATTAAACACCAATAGCTACTAAGCAAGCACAAATATGGGAACACATTTCATTTTTCTAATATTTACAAAATACCACTGACAAACGCTTAATTTGTATCTTTATCTACACGTTGTTATGTGAACTACCAGTCATTAACTACATAATCTAATCGTACGTCGTTGTAAGCAGTTTGTGTTTGATTCACTAAAAAGAACCGATTCATTAGAGTCATTCGTTCGGACTAAAGAGCACAACGCTGAACAAGTATTGCAGGCAGGGTATTTCAGTACGGAGGAGGAATTTCGGCGGAAGAATGAAGGTTGGAACCGCCAACGAAACCGAACGTCATTCTATTCCGGTTCCGGAATTTTTCAAAATGCATTAAACCAACACTAATTAGCAACTAAATCTTACCTTGCGATAATTCTTGAGAGTGTTTCTCTTTACAACTTCCAATGGCTCCCCATTCTGTTTGCCTTCTGGCTTCTTCACTTTTCTTTTGTCTTCCATTTCCCCTTCTCCTTCCTTTTTCCCTGAGATCAGAATTTGGTCGTCAGCATGCTCCCTCGCGGAGAAATGGACCAGTGTTGGTTCTGGTTCTCTGCTGTTTTCCAGGGTTTGGGTTGCTGGTGGCACCTCTGGGTTTAGATGTACAGAGGTGGGCTTGTTGGTCTCCTTACCCAGTTCATTCTCTGAGGAAAATTTGTCATATTTTGCCTTCCTGGAGCTCATCCTGCTCCAGCGGCGACTCAGTCTGCTGGGCTTTCTCTTCAGTAAAGTGGTCCCATCGTCATCCATCATACCCTGGTTAAAATCAACCACATGGTCATCCTCTTCTATCCAGCTTGGAGCTGTCCTATTATCTTGGCTGCTCCAGTTCAAGGTTTCTATCTGCTCTTCTGTGGTCTCTCTCTGTACATCGTCTCCACACATCTCATCCAAGCGCCCATAGAATCCACTAGCCTTGTCCAGAAAAGGAGGAGAACGAGGGGCCATGTTCTTTTTGGAGCTCCTGCCGATAGTCATGGTCTTGTGAACTCAGGAGAGATCTTAATCCAGTCTTTGCAATCTAAAGAGGGAAGAAGGAAACATGACTTTGACGTGTGCTGGTGCTCATCTGTTAAAAATGTTGAGAAAAGATCAGCCATATGTTTGTCATGAGAGACTATACAAAAAACAGTCCTTACACAATCAAAGAAAAGAAGAAGAGCAGCAGGCGTCCTCGGGGCTACTGTCGAAATTAAATCTACATGGTTCATCTTTCCCCTCCATCCCACATTAATGTGTGTTTATCAGGCATGGCATCATAGGCACACTGTTCAAAGTTCATTCTGTGTGTATACAGCTTATCAGTAAGTTCCTATTATAGGAACAGTGTGTCTTTATGACAAGATGAACTCCAGCCTGTCATTGACTTTGACTCCAGTTGGTCATGTTGGAATTGCAGCTGGTGCCACGACAGAAGACTGTGACTCAAAATCACTCATAAATATGTCATACAGTGCAGAGGTTTAAACAGCCATTATTGCACGTTTTTTATATTATTCGTATTAGGACGTTCATTAAGCTGGACTTTTCAAATATTTTACAAATAGCTGAACTCCAAATGAAATGGACCATGAAATTAAGAGCTATACTTATAAATATTTTATCACATAAACATTTTAGTGAAGCCCATAACTAACTTGCGTATACAGTATGGGAACTTAGTTTTTAAGATATTACGATACATGATATACTGAGAAAATATTTTAATTTAAAAAGGGGTCATATGATTCAAGGGGTCATAAGATTTAAATTTTTCCTTTCTCTTTGGAGTGTTACAAGCTCTTGGTGCATAAAGAAGATCTGTAAAGTTGCAAAGACTAAAGTCTCAAATCCAAAGAGATATTCCTTATAAAAGTTGAGTCAACCACGCCTACCTAAAATGCCTCGTTCTAACACGCCCCCACATACCTATGTCACTATGTGGGAAGATTTGCATAACGCCGCCCAAATGTGTATGCAAAGAAAGAAGGCGTGGTTTCGGGAACAGCAGTAGTGTTGAAGCAGCCATGTCAGGGAGACGCTGTGTTTCAGTGTGAAAGTAAAAGCACTTTATTTGGCCTTCCGGAAGTAGATGCAATTAGGAATCATTGGTTAAGATTTATTTACAACAGAACAGCACAACCCAGATGTTTGAATTTGTGCAATGCATTTTATAGACGACAGTTTTTTGAACCTAGAAGAGTACAAGGCTGGTTGTGCACAAAGGCTATTTCTAAAAATAAAAAAGGGGTAAATTCTGACATTGCTATGACAATCTGGCGCTTCTGAATCAGCGACTGTAAGTATGTTTTGTTATTAGTTTAAGTATTTGTTATTGACTGTTCAAATGTGGAGTTTTGCGCAGCACAGAGTACGCGTAGTGTGTGTGAGGGGAACGGGGTCACATCACAGGAGAGTGAACTGCCTGTCAGAAATCATAGCACGTCAGCTGTCTTAATACTGCATCTTGTGTACTGCATCATCACTGTGTCTGTCACGTGACTCTGTTGCCCTTTCGGGCTTGAACTGATGGTAAAACTAACGACATTATTAACTGTCTTGATATTTTCTTTGAAAGCTGAAGCTCGCGATTATGGTAAGGGGTGTTATATTTCCAACGCGTGCTTGTGGTGTTCGGCCAATCACAATGCACTGGGTCAGCTGGCCAATCAGAGCAGACTGCGCTTGTCAAAGGAGGGGGCTTTGTTGAAAACTACGTGTTTGAGAGAGGCGGGGCATAGAGGACCTACAATAATGTACAGTATTTGAAAAATGTGTTTTTTGAACATTGAAGCATTTCAACATTCTATTATACCAAATACACAAAATAATGATCTTTAAAATAGCATCATATGACCCCTTTAAATGCTCTGCTGTCGATTTCAACTCTTTGGAAATGTTAGGTCAGTATCAATGGTGTAGTTGTCTCATATTACAAGCTGTAGGGTTGGGAAGTGTTATAAAATTAAAAAAGAATTGACTAACTTCAGTGTTCAGAGTTAAGAGTATATATAATTTGGTGTTGTAAATGATCATTTACACATAAAAAAGCTATGTTTCCTATATTGCTATATAAATAAAGTCTTATTTTATGTGTAAACTATCATTTCAGAATCTCAAGTTTGCTTCATAATAAGCTTAAAAATATTCATACATTTAAAGAAAAAAGAACATACAGAGCAAAAATATAAATTACAGAAAAATTTATAAATAAACATAAATATAAGACATAAAAACAAAACAAAGAGCACTGGAGGCTGACTTACCTGCTGGTTGTTTTCGTGTGACTCTGCTCTTACTCGCTCTCGGTGTTCTGGGCCCAACTCACCTTACTCTGACACACACACAATCGTCACACTGTCTGAACCTGTCGTCGTTCAAGCACACTACCCCCCCCCCCCCCCCCCCCCCCCCTCTTGGTTTCTGTTTAATTTAATGAACTGAAGAAGAGAAGCAGCTTTAAAAAAAAAAATGCTAAATACTAAGTATCAGACAGCTCAGACCTACTCCACAAACAGTATCAAACTTTTACTGCACAAGTTGTAAAGTTGTTGTAAGTGTTGCTAAATGACTCACCTGAGCAGGACTCTTAAATGTGTTTTGGGTTATTCACTGGGTGGAAACATGATGCACTGCGAGGGATTCCATTTCCAAAAAGGAATACTGCTTCACATATTTCCCCTCCTCAAACTGATGTTGGAATACATAAAGAGGGTAAAATAGGGGTCTCAAAATACAAAAGTGACAGTGATGGAAAGAGTTGGAAGGAGAAAGATTGCAATAAACACCTGGAAACATTAGGTGTGGCCTTTAAGACTGTGTCTGCTACAGGGTAATACTTAAGAAAGTGCATGTAATTGTACGTCGGACTGATCTGTATTCGGTTCTCATGTGTTCTTTAAAATAGTTTAAACATCAGTAGTCATTTGTAGAATTGTCTAACCTTATTAAACAACTTTTAGATAAAAAAAAAAACGTCTAAAGAAGAGTTGAGGTCATTGCCCAGTGGTGACGGCCCTCCCCCAGGATAAACAGAAACAGCTGTTTCACAGCTGTGATTTCCTATAGGTGTGTGGTTAAGAGGACACATGATACTGCAGTACTATCGAGACATTATGAGGAGGGACTTTACTGTCTGATTGTTCATTCCTTGTGGTTTCTAGTGCTCACATGGCATCATTTTCATAGATGGTGAAAGATCAGCTTAGTAAAAAAGGATGAATTTGTCTGTTCAGGATGACTTCATATTAGAGCAGCATGCCATTCAGAAATACCTGAGAAAAATGAATTGAGTGCTTATTAAAATTCTGATTCAATGGCAGAATTCAAATTGAATTTTAACTGCCATAGCAAACAGAATGCAGAACTGAAAATAAAATTTTACAAATAAGAAAATAGACTTAATAGTTCAAACAAACTTTGAATGTTGGCTTGACAAAGCCTTGTTTGATAATTCTGAAAGATTTGAAGATTTGTCTATATGCCTTATGGATAGCTCGATAGATCCTCTTCCTGTCTTTCCAAATGAGTGAAACAGTGCCTGTCCACTATTTTAGCTGTATTTTTCCCATAGGGATTTTAAAAAGTAGTTTTTTGTTTTTTTAAAGAGTTATAAACCATGAACCAAACCAACCAGCTACGTGATGAATCGCAGCATTACAAACTTTTATCTGAAGCAAAAAGTATTGAAAATCATCCATAAAAAACAATGGCACAAAACTGAGTACTTGACAGCTTTAATACGAGAAAAATGGAGAAATATTTATGCTTCTGGCAGACGTTTTTATCCAAAGCAACTTATGTTGAATTCAAATCAATTCAATTTTAATCCTTGGCATTGCTAGCACCATGTTCTAAAGTTTGAACTACAGGAAGATGTTGGATATGAAGAAACAGTTTTTCAATTTATTATAAAAGGTACATTATATACACAAATATTTAAGTAGTTTGAAATCATAGGCAGACTGACTATTATGTAGGCAATATTAGCATGTTGCGATTCTCAGATTTCTTTGCAGAATCATGGGTAATGTAGTTTTTCACCAGTACCGTTGAACATGATTATTTAAAAAAAATAAGTAGAAATAATGCTGATGGCTTCAACAAAACCATATAAAAACTTCAAGATTAACAACCTCATCTGTATTTAATAGTTTACAAGTTATTGTTAAAAATCTAAATGCTCTGACTTTTGCACTTTACATAAACAACTTGTGAGTTGTGGCCACTTCACTTCACTTGAACTGGCACAGAGCCGACTCTTCCTGCTCGATATCTTTACATCCTTATGTTCTTAACATTTGGATTCAGTAAAACATGTAGATTTCTAAAGCAATAAAATAGAAAACTTTCCCAGCACATGGAATCTGACCAACTGTGATAAAACCGAACTTGTCCGCTACGTTCTTGTGCCATCTACATTTCTACATCACCGATTCTATACGTTTTCACCCTTTGCTTCAAAGGGTCAAGTAACATAATCTGTACTTTACACTCTGTCACCTGAAGCTTTACCAGTGCCACGTACACAACATGCCACTGGATTAAAGATAAGCACACCATTGTGATTCAACAAAGATTGTTAATGGCATAAATAGACACCATATCTGACCTATTTATATCCTCCATTTATCAGTGAAGAAAATGTCTTAAGACTTTAAGATATTATGTGAAGACATAAGACAAGTACACCAGACTGAAGGTAACAGAGACATGGACAGCATAGACATGAGTTATAAATATATTCCAAGCAAACCTCACACTATACAATTACGTTTCTAATCTATATATACATATAAATACATCTTACTGATTGATACCATATGTACAATTCTCTTTAAATACTGTTAAAGTGTACCAATGATAAGGATGGTTTATGGGATGCATGATGATTTATAGAAATCCATTTTCTTTTAGGCTGCCGGTTCCTTTGCTTCTGTCTCTTGCACTTTTTATCCCTGCATTCATCAGTTCCTTTCCTCATTCCTCATGTCTTTGGTGTGTGGCCCAGAAACCACACTTTCAGAGTGTCGTTTGTTTCACCTCTTGCCATATAAATGAGAGAATCGGTTTGGTCAGTGGAAGTGTGGATGTTTGGTGAAGTTCAGGCATGTTCTGAGGAGGTGGTGCTCACACCTCCACATCCGGATCTGAACCCAACCCTTGCTTCTGCAAAGCGTCTTCCCTCTTCATCTTTGGCTTCTCAGTTCGGGTGTGCCACACCAGCACCTGAGCAAGAGGAAAATCATTTCAATAGTAAATAAAGGAATAGATGACATTGTTTACTCATGTCATTGCAAAAAAGGTTAGGCAAAATTAAGAATTTAACAATTGGCTCCCTTTCAGTTCATGAAGTGGAATTTAAAATTAATTGTCCACACAGGAATTTGAAATGGAATTTACTGAATAACAATTCAGAGAAATAGGTCACGGCATTCAGAAATCGAATTGGAATTTAAAAAGCATTGTTAATTTATGTTAATGCACACAACCCTGCTTCCAGCAAAAGTGAATTTCCTCCTATCTGCCATAGCTCTCAAATGTCACATGACTGATCATGATGTGGTAAGCAGTGTTGTTAACTAAAACTGTTAAAAAAAAAAAAAGTTTGTTTATTGCAATAAAAAAACTAAATATTATATGAAAAATTTTCACTAAGTGAAAATCTGAAATGTTGCCATGTCAATTAACTGAAATAAGTTTAATTGAAATTACTAACTGAATTAAAACTAAAACGGAAATAATAAACTAAGACTGAAATAAAAATAAATGTAAACTTTTTATAAATATCTTTTTTTTAAATGGCAAACTGAACTTAAAATTAAAATATATAATTCTAAATTAACACTGGATATACACAACATGAACATACAAAAACAAACTTTCTCTGACATTCTTTTGCTTATATAACAGAAAATAATACGTGGTCAAAATAATATAACAACAATTTTTATATAATGACAGTTATGGAGAATTGTTCAATCTCAATCTCTGTTGAACAAAAGTATTTCTTGTTCCTGCATGACAACACAAACTAATGTATTTTTATAAGGCTTAATAAACTGACACCTCACAAAAATATGATGTTCAAGTAGGACTGGACAGTAATTCAATATCAATATGTATCGTGATATAATATTTTTCAATAACGGTGATATGATTTTTAAACACATTTCCGATATTTCGATATACATTACCAGTGTTTCCCATACATTGATTTATTTGTGGCGTTTGACTTCGTTGAATAAACATGAGCACTGCACGTTTCAAAATCAAAACGTGGCGCGGGTGTTTTATATGAATGTATCTCTGAAGGGAACCGACTGTCTTCAGAATAGTTTAGATGGCATTTTTATCTGATAAAGTAGCGTTCATGAGCGGAGCTGCTTTGATTACAGCCGTTACCGGAGAAACCGCTACTTCTACTGCTCTCACAGCGCCTCCTGCTGGCAGACAAGCCGTTTGCATTTTCAATAAGCCCGTCTCCAGCAACATGTTTTTGTTGTTGCTCTTTTTTTTCTGCAGGAAACTCGGAGCACTTTTCATATTCTTTATTCTGGCTGAAGCACATTTGTTTCAATCTATAACAATAATCAGCTGCCCTACATTACCAGTCAAAGGTTTTTGAACAGTAAGATTTTTAATGTTTTTTTTTTTTTTTTAAGAATGCTCACCAAGCCTGCATTTATTTGATCCAAAACGCACCAAAAGCAGTAACATTTAAAAGATTTCTATTTCAGATAAATGCTGTTCTTCTGAACTTTTTATCCATCAAAGAACCCTGAAAAAATTCTACTCAGCTGTTTTCAACATAAAAATAAATGTTTTTTGAGCAGCAAATCAGAATATTAGAATGATTTCTGAAGGATCATGTGACTGGAGTAATGATGCTAAAAATATAGCTTTGAAATCACAGGAATAAATTGCATTTTAAAATATTTCCAAATAGAAAAGAGTTATTTTAAATAGTAAAATTATTTCAAAATGTTACTGTTTTTGCTGTATTTTGGATCAAATAAATGCTGGCTTGGTGAGCAGAAGAGACTTCTTTAAAAACAAAAATCTTACTGTTCAAAAACTTTTGACTGGTATGTTAGAAGATATTAATAATTAATAAGGTGAGTCTGAGATGTTTATTTGACCGTGATTTCACATTTCTTTTTTGTATGAAGGCTAAATACAAATAAAAGGTGAACATTAATTTATTTGTGGTGTTTTTTTTAATTAAAGTATTATATGGTTTTATATGAGGTGTCATAGACTTGGCAAATTCATTTTTCATAAGTTTGTATGCACAGACATCTGTTGTGGGCGTTCTTGGCAGTTTTTACAAGGCTTTTTAAAATAGTGTTCATATCGATATCGGAATTGTATCGGCCGAAATTAAGAAATATATCGTGATATAACTTTTGGCCATATCGTCCAGCCCTATGTTCAAGGTCATGTTGAATTATCTTAATATGCAGAAAAGCTGGTTATTCACAAAACACTAGGAACAGAACAAAGGAGCTACCTTAGAGCACAGGTCTGCTTTGGGTTCAAGGTCGTCCATAGTAACCAGGTGCTGAAGGAAGCTACTTTCCAGGAAGCCCATCTGAGCATCACCGTCAAATCGTGCTTGGGGATTGGTCAGTATCAACCTCAGGGACACTGCAAAACCAGCCATGTCGATGGGGAACGGGCGGTTGGGATGCCAACCAGTGTGGAAACGCACAACCTTCCCATCCTCCACAACGGGCCGCTCAAACTTCATCCCGCCCACCAGACCCACAGGCCACACAGAGACACGGTATGTGTACCGTATCTGAGGGTGTAGGGAAGGAGAATGTGAATGGACAAAAAGTGCCAGATAAATGACACAGAAACCTATCAGGAGACCTTCTGTTCATATGTCCATAGACAAAGACTACGTACAGACTAAAACCGGTTTTGAGAAGGGTTAGTTTGATTACATCTCCAAAAGAGAACATCTGACACATCTGTTACACCTCAATACACCTGAAGCACAGCTCCACCTGGAGGTTTAACCAGTAAACCCCCATGGAATGACTCGAAATGATCTCATGTTCAGTTTTCACTGCAGTTCTCCAAAACAATGTGTGACAGTTTGCTACAAACTTTTACATCTGTGGAAGTTTAGCATTTAAATCTAGCAATAAAAATTTTATTAGTACCATTTTCTACATATTAGAAAAACAGAATTAGAAAAAAAAAGCACACTGAGGTATAGAAATTATGCAGTGATAAAACAATTTTAGTTAATTAAGTTAATTTAATTTTAAAAAATGTACATTGTAAAGGACATCATTTGTTTTTCACAGCTACAAACAGATTTTCTCACAAAACTAATTTTAGACATTAAAGCAAAACAGTTAAGCTTTTTGAGCCAGAAAATTATGTGAAACATGAATTCATTCAACGGTGTCCAAACATTTGACTCATACATAAGCATTGAAAGGTTTGGGTTCAGTAAGATTTTTTTTTAAATAAATTAATACTTTTATTCAGCAAGGATGCATCAGATAAATAAAAAGTGACAGTAAAGATCTTTATAATGTTACAAAAGTTTAATATTTCAAATAAAGGCTGTTCTTTTGAACTTTATATACAGCAAAGAATCCTGAAAAATGGTTTACACAAAAATACCTGACAGCACAACTGTTTTCAAAATGTATAATAATAAGAAATCAGTATATTAGAATGATTCCTGAAGGATCATGTGACACTGAAGACTTGAATAATGGGTGCTGAAAACATCAAAGGAATAAATTACATTTTAAAACATATTCACAATTTCACGACCAATAAAATAATATTTCACAATATTTGTTTCTTTTTCTGGACACAGCTCTATTCACACGCTGTTTGGTATTGGGGCATTTTTACGAGTACAAGTACAGGAGCGCAGTATCGTGTCCCGATACCAGTATCGGTGCATCCCTATTTTGAATGGTAGAGTATATTTAACCACTAAAAACACCTTACCTCTTCAAAAAGCTGCAGGCTATATGTATTGTCATCATCAGCAAAGTACACCACAGCCTCCTCGAGGGCAGCCGCTTCCTTTCCCTCAGCAGCAGCGCCCATCTCCCTGAGCCAGTGCAGACCCTCGTTCCTCTGCTCAGCCCCCCGGGGCTTCAGCCAGCTGGGATCACCCTCCTGCAGCTTCCTATCTTTGGGGGTAAGCTTGTGTAGATGGGCGTAGGTCAAGCCAGATGCAGCCAGGAAATCTGTGACGAGTGGAGTTGGCTGAGGAGCGTCCTCCACCACGATCCAGTGCAGCTGAGGAACATGGAGGAAGGTGTGAGACAAACGAGTGAGCTCAGCCTTCTGCACCAGTCTGGAGAGAGGAGGAAGAGGGAGATTAAATTTCATACAGTTTGGGGTGACTATTTTTTATTCTTATCTCCATAACGAGGCTGAATGTTTGCATGTTTTGGGGATATTTTAATGTCTACAGGTCCATTCACACAGAACACATTTTGTTTTGCACAATAAAGCAATGAGATGCAGGGCAGTGGAACAGAAAAGCACAAGGCTTAGAGATGCTTTTTTTTTAAGATTAACTTCTTTTTACTTGAGCTCCACCTTCTATAGAACAGCATGTCATGTGCAAGACACTGCAAAAGACACAAGACTCAAAGTCTGTCTAATACATGTTTGCATTAAAAAAAACTATGGAAAAGCTGTGGAGCCCAGCACATGACATGCAGACAAAACATATTTATATAAACACATATAATGAAAAATTTGTTCCCACATTGAATTGTGGCCACGCACCTCTCAAACATGTTTGTTTAGCACATGCTTACAACAATGCAGAAGCAGCACAGTGAAATGCAAAAATGTGTTCTGTGTGAACGGCCACCATTCAAAATGTATCTATAATCAGTATTTGCATACAGCATAACAATTGCTCTTTGCTTTGTTACATTTATAAACACACACCTGCACACTAAAGAGCCATGAGCAGATAGATCATATTAATGAGAAAATCTGACACATTTCCATAATTTACTTCTTTTGAACAGAATGGCGCAAAGAATCAGTTCAAAATGATTCAATGATTCTTTAATGTCATGGCGTAATTACATCATCACATAATTCCTGACATCAGATTGCTATTTATTTATTTTATTATGTTTTATTAATAATGGTATCTGTATTTCCTTTGTCCTAGTTCAGTTTGTTGCAGCCACCACTGAGCTAAAATATTTCGGAATATAAAGTCGTTTTAAAGTAAAGCAATTTATAACTAGGCTTAATTAAACTTTACATCTCTTGCCTGAAGAGGGTTTTGCATGCTAAACTAATTGAACATATTCAACGAACTGAATATGTCTGAAATAGACGGTTCTTAGATTAATGAGTCAATGAGTTATTAAAGGGATCATATGATGTTGCTAAAAAGAACATTATTGTGTGTATTTGGTGTAATGAAATGTTTATGCGGTTTAAAAAAAAACACATTATTTTCCACATACTGTACATTGTTTCTCCTCTATGCCCCGTCTTTTTTTTTTTTTTTAAATCAACACTGATGGAGGACGAGGAAACCGCGGATCATGGACACAACCCAAGTGAATGCATCATGACAACAGCTTGGTTTGGAAAAATAAGAGATGATTTTGCAGATTCCCAAGTACAGCCAGAGCATCCAGTGGCAATTAGATCAGATATCTTGATTTTAATTGGTTCAGTTGCAGTATATATATATGAATGTCCGGTTACAACAGAGTTTAACTAATGCATTTTAATATATTACACGCAATGATGTGTATACATTTAAAGTTGAGGTGAATAAATCCTTTCCGGTCGCTTCATAGAGTATTGCAGATAACGCTATGCGTCTCTGTGCAAACTAGTGAAGCGCACTATGTACAGCCACCCCATTCATCCACTGCGCACTACCAACAACTTCCGCGTTCAGTGTGTAACAGTCAATGATCTCCCGAAGCATGGAAATAAACCATAGTTCCGCCTTCTAACTTTTGGATCACGAAGACATTTTAACCCTTTAACCGTCACTACAAGAATCCGAATCAGAATCAGAAGAGCTTTATTACCAAGTATGTTTACACACACAAGGAATTTGACTTGACGACAGGAGCTTCCAGTGCAGAAGAAAGTACAAACATAGCGCAGACATACATGATAGTGCAGACATGCATAGGAATACCACAGTAGGGATGTAATATAACACTAATATAATATTAAAATAATAATAATAATGTACTATATACAGAAATAGAAGTATAGGAAAAAAATGAATTGTTTAGATTCATGTACAGATATGTTTATAAGTGTGCAGATCGATATGTTATTTACAAAGTGTGCAGTTTAATATAAATATAACTATGTTAGTTGTGATGGACGATGTATAATTATGAAAGATTAATTGTTCAGGCTGAATATAGCCTTTGGGAAAAAACTGTTCTTGTGCCTGGCTGTTCTGGTGGTCAGTGCTCTGTAGCGCCGACCAGAAGGCAACAGCTCGAAGAGAGAGTGGGCTGGGTGTGAGGGGTCCAAGGTGATTTTTTTAGCCCTTTTCCTCACTCTGGAGATGTAAAGATCTTGGAGGTTGGGCAGAGGGGCACCAATAATCCTCTCAGCAGTCCTGGCTGTCTGTTGTACTCTCTTGATGTCTGATTTTGTAGCTGAACCTTTAGCAAGGATGCATTAAACTGACAAAAAAAGAGAGTGAACTTTTTTGTTACAAAATAAACTAATAAAATAAAAAATAATCAATCAATAAATACATACAAGCATACATACAAACATAGATAAACACTGTTCGTTTAAACTTAAAATATATTAAAACAAAGCCGTTATTTTGAATTGTTATAATATTTCACATTATTCCTGTTTAACTGTATTTATAATACAAATGCAGCCTTGGTGAGCTTATGAGACTTTCAAAAAAATAAAAAATAAATAAATTCTTACCAACCTTACTTCATAATTGTAGTATATATTTCAAAAAATAAATAAAAAATGTATTTTAGGTTTTGTAAAATGAGAAATAGTGCAGCTGATATCCCTTAAATCTAACTACTGCTTAAAATAAAAGGCATCCTCGTAATACTGATGTTTCACTTCTGTCACTTCAGTGTGTAGTTCAAAGGACTCAAACAAAGAAGCCTTTCTTAAAAAGACTGAGGGTGGGCGATTTGACTTTTTTGTGTGCTTTTTATCTACCAGTTGTTGGAAAAGTTAAACTGCTAAGAATTTTTTATTAAAGATTAATTTGAAACAATGTTAATTTGGCAAAAATGCTACAAAGGAATAAATTCTTGGAATGCTGGGTTTGTTGTGGTACCTGTTGGCGATAAGCTGAAGGATTTGGATGAGAAATTTCCCCAGGCCTTTCCGTCTGACTTTACTCTCCAGCTGAACTTCATAACTGAGGAGACATTATTAGAATCAGTCAGATACAAACAGCAATATCAATAACACATGATGCCTTCCCACATACACAATGCATGCAATGAAGGAAGATAGACAGACATGCACAATATCACAATTCTGGCAAATTGTTTTCACATCAAGGACAATAAATGATCAATTCTATACAATACTACCTAAATTGTAAAAACCCTGAAAACATCATTTTTAATCTTAAGGTGTTACAACAATACACATTATGAAAAATGCATATTCATTTTGAAAAGTTATAAAATTGTTTTTATAGACTAAATGTGTTAAAAAAAATTGGCGAAATGAACATGAAGAATTGAATGTCCAATATAAATTAATTTTTAAAAAAAATTATAATATCAGTCAGTAACCAATATGGTACTGAAACAGTGTGCATTCCTGACAAATAAATTGATTTTTAATAATCCCCAAAGAGAAATTCATAGCTGTCCTATGTGTTAAGTTATAATTAAAGCAGCTTATAAAATATACCATTTACCAATATAAAACCTCATCTCCACACTCCACATCAAATCGAAAGTGGGAAAATGCTACAGGTGTGGAGCCAGCATCACGGGCCAGGAGATACCATGCTCTCTCATCCTTCATCTCCTCCCTTTTCTCTCTCTCCTTCCATCCCCACTCACTCTGTTCATATCTGCCAAAACATAACAAAAAATGTACTTTGTTATAAACTGCACAAATGGAAAGTGCAGAAAGTTTTCAGACAGTTCTCATGGAACTATATTTCTTAAAGAGTAAAATGACCAGCTGTACAAAAGTCCTTTAGATTTAAAGGGACAGTTGACCCAAAATGACAATTCTGTCATCATTTATTTGAAAAGAATGGAATGACATGAGGGTGAGCAAATTATGACAATTTTCATTTTTAGGTGAACTATCCCTTTAATGTTAAGTAACACTAACTGACTTCCATTCAACCCAAAACCTGTATCTGAATGTCCATTGAATACAAAAGCTAACATGTATCCATTAAATTTTTCGGCAGGAAAAATTAAGATGCCACTAAAACACCAAACATTGACAAATAAAGTATAATAAATGTTTAAGGCAGTAACAATATGGGATGTTGGATTACCCCACATGTTGACTTGCTCAATACCTACAGCGTCTGCATGTTGGCTCTAGTCAACTCATAGGCCCACTCCACTGTATCTGGACTCAAAGCAGTTACCCGTTTACATTCAATCTCCAGGTTTATCCTTGTGACAGATTCAGACATGCACAATATTAGTATTGGATATTTAAAAAAAACAAAAATGAAATGATCTGCCCACCAGTTTACTAGCAGCATATGTCATCCATCAAAGGGGAAACGTAAGGATAGCGTACCCATTTCTGTCATACTTTTTGAACACTGGCAAGGCAGACAGAGGATCTTCAAGCTGTAAAAAGACACGGGACACATTGTGTTAATATTTTTCTACTGCAAGAACAAAGTTTATTTCAGATGTTCTCAATAAAGCATACCTTATTGGCTGCATCCACCTTAGCACACACCGCATCCATAGCTGCCCGTTCTTCGAGTCTTCGCTGCTTTTTCTCCTTTGCTCTGTTTGATTTTCTCTGAATGGTAATCGAAAGACATTGTCAAATACTATTCCCAGATACAGACTGAAGAAAATGGTCTGAAACATGTATACTTTATATTACAACTTTAAGTCCTACTCTGGGAAAGAGAGCAGAGTGGTCGGTATAATATGAATATACATACCGTGTATTCTAAAATGAACTGAATCAAGTGAATTGAACCAACGCTGAACTACACTGAGCTGAAAAACGACACTACTGTCTTCTGTAGAGTTGCTTTGAAGATGAAATGGAAGTTATTTCATAACTGATGACTTTTACAACATTGAACATATTTTTTTGTTTATTACAGCAAAGCTGATTTGAACATCTGTAATACATAAAAAACTGATATATTGAGAACCTGGGTTATCCTCCTTTTATCCTGACGTTTTAAGATTTTGAAAAACTACAGTGTTATGACAAAAAATGAAGAGGAAATGGGTCATTAATCACACAAACACAAAATGATCGGGAACATCTCAAATCAACTTCAAATCAGAAATGTAACTTGTCACTCTAATTAGTAAGCTGACAATATAATTTTAAAAAAATTGTTTAAATTAAAAGAATGTCAAATAAAAGCATTTTCACTAGTATGGACCACATAGTAAAAAGCAGTAATTGAATCAAATCAAATCAAATTAGACATAGCACACAAAATTATGGAATTAAACACTTGTTTTACTATATTATTTAACAGTGAATATTTACTAAATATTACCAAATATTGTCCAACTAATCATCCCGGTCAATATATACACATCCATTACAAGCAAACAATAATGTTGCCTTCAAAACATTTCACAAACAGATTTATGACTGCATTAGCTTGTGTACATACATGTGACTGCATGGGGTAGTGACACATCTGTGGACACTTTAAGAAAAGGTATTTATGTAAATCTGAGAGATTAAACCCTGTTTTTTTGTTAGATTTGTATTGCGTATCATGAATAATAATACACCAGGAGCAAATATCTAGCTGAAGGCACCCAAAAAAAACAAAGCTGCTCTTTAGCTCCAGGTACATTAATGGCAAGAGAAGCAGGAAACAGGTGCTGAGAACACAAAGCACGTGGAGCAGGACAGTTTTCTAAGGGCTTGACGGCGGCGGGCTCTGCATGTGCATGAAGTTCACTAATGCCAGACACAGCTAGATCAATCAAACTCGACGGACTAAGCAATGCTGCTGTCGTGAGGTTTGATCTCGCGGTGGCTGCTGGCATCGTGCCAATTAAAAGCCTGTAAGAGGAGCTCAAATAAACGGTTTGCACATTATAACGTTAACGTTACTCCTATCCGACCAGCTCGTCGTATGACTTTAATGCATGGACGGTTGGAAACGGACAATACAGGCAGTTTGACGGAAACGGCAACAGTTTGCCGTGTTAAATGTATAAGTGTTATTGTGCTTAGTGTTAAAGAAATGGCGCAGTCGACGAGGCACCTGAAATGAACCAGGAACCGTTTGAGGTGGACATTTGTGTACTCAGATGGACACTAAAAGAATCCATTCGGGACCTGAGCATCTTTAAACCACCAAATTCTCACCACCACCCCCTTTCGTTATTCACGAGTTCCGCGTTTACCTCCATCTCTCTCACACACACACACACACACTCTCTCTCTCTCTTTCCGGGGAGAATGATTTGCTTCCACCAGTCTTTGTTTAAATTGCCGCACGCATTTATCAAAGCCCAAATAAGAGCAAAACTAACAACATACAGCATGGACAGACAAACTCACCCCCATTGTGCAGATTTTATACGACCACCTTGACGCGACTACTGCACTCTAAAATGCTTTAAAGAAGTTAGAGATCTGAAGATGAGATGTGGTCTGTGGTAAAGAATGTTAAAATGCTAACGAGCGAGCTAGTCTGCAGTAACACAAGAGCTCGAGGGTTCGTAGCTTCAAAAACAAGCATCTATGAAGCAACTAGCGACTGCTGTTCGCTCTTATTTTTCCCAGCCAGATTCGCGCTCTACTCTCCCCTTCTTTATCTCCTTCTCCTTTCTTTCTTTCTTTCTTTCCTCCCTCCCTCTCTCTCTCTCTCTCTCTCTCTTCACTCTTTCTTTCCCTCTCAGCAGCATTGGGCATTAGCCGCTGAGTCTCGGGGAAATGACGACATAGGGTTGGGGTTAAAGGTCAAGCTCTCTCCACATGCTTCCTCGCGTCGAGGGTACTTTGAGACCTGGAGCCATTAAGATACATTTATGTAAATGACAAGTAATTGATACTAAATGCAGTTTTCTTTGAGTTTCTGGTTTCCTTTTGCAACCTGAATTTCTAACATTATTTCGAAAATTGGAGGATAAAGGATACTGTCAAAAATAAAGTTGAATTACTTAATTAAAATACGATGTAATCAAAAGTGTAATTTTAATTTAAGTTTAATACAGTGAATACATATTACATGAAAAAGTTGTGTGTGTATTTTAAAAAAAATAATATTTTGCTTTATTTTCTATCACACCAGGAAGAATAAGATGTAGATCTTCAAAAAGGACAGTGCATGTCTGCACTGTCTTGAGCTGTATGTTAGCTAGTGAATACCCTCCAAGTATAATTTTTCCAATAAAGTTATTTTTTTTCATTTTGCGATTAAAAAAAATAAATCCAAGCCATCTTACGAACATATAAAAGAAAACTATGAATCCTTGTTTGTGATGTTTTATTGTGTTAGTGTTAGTTGCTTCTTTGTGTGTATTATGTGCAAAGGACAGTATAACAATGCAGCATGAAATGAAACATAGGGTTAAGTGTGATGAGTTTTTTGAGGCATTTGTGAAATGAATGCATTTCTGAATTTCTATTAACTGTTTAGTGTTTATTGGCTGTTTTTTTATGGGTAGAGTTTTTACAGCATTAACCCTGAGGAGACAACTATACACTGTGATTTAATATATAGTTATGCATAATTTATTCTTAATTGTAACAAATGGAATCGTAAAGAACAAATAGAATGGTAAAAAAAAGGAATACAGATGTTCATATTAATAACTACAACTCCAAATTATGTGCACAATTTTCCCTAGGTACAAATTGAGCCCATCAGGAATATGACTAAATGCTTTGTATCATATTTTTTATGTAAATATTGAATGAATTCAATCCTCTTTAAATTAATTTGAATGGAGATTTCTCTTTAGGTGAATGAGCACTTGTAAATGATCGAGGGAATGAAATATTATCTGAGGCCTAGAATGGCCCTGTCCTGCAGTACCTCTCTTGTTCACGAGGGAGCACTAGTTGACAATACAAAAGTTGCTACTGTGTAGGAACAGCTACTGTATGTCACCACAGTGGAGAGTGGTCGAGTGGCTTGAACTGCATCGAGTGCGCATCTAAATGCCAGTGGTACTTAATTGCAGTACGTCGAAGGTTGAACCTCACATCTAGGATGGTTTTGAGAGAATCCCTTCTGACCCTTATAAAGAAGGCACAGCCATAACTTAAAGGGTCTATCCATGTGTTGAATGCAACGAACGCGGCATATTCTTGACCACGCCCCTCCCGCAGATGTCACCACACGAAGCCCCGCCCCAAACCTTTTGTATCCCGCGACGGGGAGAGATGGCATTTTCAGAAGGGGAAACAAGGGAGGGGGGGTCAGAGAGTTCACCGCTGTTAAAATCTCCGCTTCCGCTTCATACTGAACCGCGATACATGTTCTTTAACTATGACGGAGTGAGTATAACTGTTACAGTGTTTATAAATAAACAAAACCCGACCTAAAAGGCCATGCAAATCTAGCACGAGAACAATAGGTTGTGCCATCCATGTTAGTGCTGAGAGTCCGTGGAAAACACAGGGAACGAGCCCAACCTCACCTTCAGGCCTGTGGTTGCGAGCAGAAATGATTAGTACTGGAAATCTCTTTCTCTGCCTAGTGTGCATGTGCGGGTGGTGGTGGTGGGGGTGCAAGAAGAGGAGGAATAGAGAGAGGGGGAGGGTAGCAGAGAGGAACTCAGAGGTGATGAGGATGGAGGAAGTCTAACAGAGAGGAAGAGGAGGGAAAGAGAGAGAGAGAGAGCGAAACAAGAAAGGAGAGACCATCATAAAGGGACAACTAAGGTGAGTTAGAGAAAATGGAGATGGTTCTTTTGCACAGTAACGTTACTGGCAAAATGGCATGAAGGAGGGGAGGGAGGATATGGTTGGAGAGAGAAGCACATAGACAGAGAGGGGATGGCTGGGAGGGGTCTTGTGCCACAAGTGCTGGTAACGTTATGTCTGTCTCTGTTCTTGTCTGCAAGGACCACAGAGAAAGAATATCAATGTATACGGGTGTTCAAGGGAGGACCTGTCCATCACTTGGGCCTGCTGGTACATAGTGTCAGGAGGGGGTGTTGGAGACCAGCCTGAATCCAGTCTTTAATCCTTTTATGTCGTATTAGAATTGTGTCTAGATATCAAGTTTATTCTCACCTGCAATACCTCCAGGTTATGTTTAATTAATGTAGACTAGAAACCATGGCTTACACAGTGTGAATGTATTGATTTCTTAAAGACTCTATCACAGCGTGGTAAAAGAACTATAGCTGAAGCCTAATTCACGATATCCATCATAAAATGCTCATTATTGAGGTAAACAAGCAAGTTCCAGTCTTTTTTCTTTCCTGCATACATAAGTGAAGGGTCTGGGCAGCCTCAGCACTGCATTGCATAGCTGACAAATCCATCCGCACACACAGCAGGAAGTAGTTCCGTATGATTTAATGTGGGAGCACCGCAGGTAAAGCACAAAGTAATGGATCGGTATTAAGTTCGTTTTACGAGGAGAGTTGTACGGGATGCTCTAAATACGTATAAATATCTGTTTAAATCTAAATATAGGCTAAATTAACGCATGGATAACGGCTTTTAGGACGGGAGGGGTTCATTTAACGTTTTTGTTTATAATATTGCCCATATGTGAACTGTGAGAGCTAGCTTGACTCACATGAGACGAGACTTTACAATGTCAGAATCACTTGTTATGAATTTGATGCCGGTTAAAGGGACTATGTAATTGACATGGAAGTTAGTTGGGGAGAGGCGAACAGCGCGGAAGGTTTTCTCGGTTGCGAGGAGTTCTCAGGTCTCCCCGGCACACACACACGGATAGGATCCCTAGTATGCGGCCGATGCAATGAACTGGATAGAATGAGAAACGTGCGAATATCCACAGAAGCGTTAATGTAGTTGTATATTAACAAACGTGCGCAGTGCTGATGTTTTACAACACTTATCTGTCGCTTTATAAGTTTGAATAGGAGAGAAAGCAAGCCAGGTTAGTGAGCTGCTATTCGGACTGGTAACTAACGTTAAAAGGCAAATGTTCAGCGACAGCTAGCCAACAACTGGAATAGGGACATAAGCGTGGCTCTACACAAAAGGACCCAGACTTGAGTGAGCGACTGTGCGAAAAGTGAGGTGAGGGGAAAGATGCCTTTTTTCTGTTTCTCCACTTTTTAAGTTTGAATGATGAATTATGATTGCCCGAGCGAGATCCGTGCGCGTTTACTCGCAGAAATGTTTAAATGAACAAGGAACGGATGATTGGATGGTGGTCGGAGTGATGCGACCTCTCGGAGTTTAAGGGGGCAATCGATAACTGTTTTCCGCTGAAACACTATTAAGAGTTGATTGGGCACTCTGCTAAGCGAAGGACAGTTCAGTGCCACATATTGAGTGTTTTGGACGCATCTGAAGCGCACTGAGCCCGACTGCAACTTCAATCAACAGAGACACTGGTCGTGACGTCACGTGCCCTAGTCAACGCTTCGTTTTGTGACGCATAACGACTTTTAAAATTATTTTTACGTATAAAGAACACATATCTAATCTCATTTTAGATTTTGATGAAGCGTTATAAAAATAATCCATTATGCGGGATTAATTTTGTAACCAGTTTTATCTCGCAAATGCATCTTTTGTGTCCATACACCTAGATCAGAAACATTTTATTGTTATGTTTGTGTAGTTGTTTTGTATGTTCAAAATCACCATTCAGGCAGCCTCTCGAGTTATTATTCACGAAAATAGCGAGAGGTACAGTTTGGTGGTTGGCGATCACAATGGCAGTAGCTTAAGAAATGAAGGCTTTGGTCATTGTTTCGTTTTCTAAAGGATGGTATCTGTTGTTCTGGTTTGTGAAGTGATAAAAGTCAGCTCTGCTGTTCACTCCTTAGTTCTCGGGAAGCATTCGCGAAACAAAGACTTCTTGTCCACCGAATAAAAGTCTCATTTATTGGCGTTGAAAATGAAAGTTATCTAAATTCGTTACAAATGTAGAAACATTACACTAATGCGTATATCCCGGGCTTTGTGGTTTGATACCTCAGTGAACTCCATCACCTGCTGCTGAAAACTCAACCAAGAGCATTTAAACCTCCACAACGTCCACTGTCTCTTGTGCCGAACCTCATTTCCATACACGTATATTTCAACTAAATTGTATTAATTTGAGGTTAGTTCTCTCACCACATTTCATAACAGACTGCGGCTGTTCAGAGAAAGAAAAGATGTGTATATAATGTAAATAATGTTGCTTGAGGAAGTCGATAAAGATTCAGAAAACAAAGATTTGTCACTATACTGTAAATGTGAAAAGATACTTGAGGCATCATTTGGGGTTCTCCGACTGAACCCTTTAGAGAACCTCAAAAAATAATATGGGTCAATGAGTTAATTTGCATCATACACATAAGAATGTATTTTGAAAAATGTTCCTCTTGTGTCCATTCAATGAGTTATTGGGGCTCAGTGTTTGCGTTGGACCCCACTGGCTTTCATTGTATGGGCAAAAACAGTTGAAACATTCTCCAAAATATGTGTTGTATTCCACAGAAGAAAGATAAACAGATTTGGAATGACATGAGGGTGTGAGCCTGGGAGACTATTATTGGCGCTTTTCCACTGCATGGTACGGCACGGTACGGTTCACTTTTGGGGGGTTTTCCACTGGGTACAGTACCTGGTACCTGGTACTTTTTTAGTACGACTTCGGTTGGGGTTCCAAGTGAACCGTACCATTACCAAAATGTGACGTGTTAACTCTGCTGATCACGGATTGGCCAGAGAGAATCGTCACTACCTGCGTCACTGAACTTGTGACACAAACACAAGAGACACAAACACAAAAGAACCGCTAGATTTAAATCAGCACAGCCAGCAAAGGATCAAACTCAACTGTTTTGAACGAGCGCACCTTTTTTTAACAACCAAAAAGTTTTGTTGTCTGTTGTGGAAGAACAGATGTTCCTCTCATTGATAGCAGAGGAGCGGATCCAGCGAGAGCTTGATGGGGCGACGAGGAATGAAAAAGTTTTTTTTAGGAGTCGTGGTAGTAGAGGTGGCGCAACTATAATGACATGTGAATAATCGCGCCCACTCTAAAGCGGTACTGAACTGCAGTGGAAACACAAACCGTGCCGAGCTGAACCGTGCCGAGTCGTACCACGCAGTGGAAAAGCGCCATATGAGACTGCTCTGGGTGTGTGTTCACTGTGTGTGTGTGTTTGTTCACTACTCACTGCTGCATGTGTGTGCACTTGGATGGGTTAAATGCAGAGCACAAATTCCAAGTATGGGACACCATACTTGGCCACACGTCATGTCACTCATGTCAAATGATAGGCTAACACAATTTTAATTTTTGGGTGAACTATCCCTTTAAGATGCTGAAAACAAAGGTAAATGCTGGTCCCTTTGAACTCTCTCTCTTGCTCTCCTAGCCATGCCATCAGTGATGGAGCGATCAGGGTCTGGTGTGCTGTCCCGCAGCAGGGCCAAAACAGTCACAAACGGGAACAGCCAGCACTCTGAGGAAGAGAGCAGTGATGAGGAACACACACGTGGTACGTCTGCCACATTCACACACAAACTCCAACTCCAAACCACCATCTGCACCTTCATTCACTTACATGGTAGCACAGTATTAATCTTAAGTTGTTTCATTTAAGTGCAAAATGTTTGAATGTATCAGTGTCTCTATGATTATTCAGTTAATCATCCCTGTTCTCTTTTCCTCCTCTCCCTCCCTGCACTCACTTTTCTTCCTCTGCCCTCTGTGAGGATGCATTGCCAGTTTCTAACTCTGCCTGCCTGTGTTTTTCCCCTCTCTGACCGTCCTTTTCCCTCTTGCTCTTTTGAAACAGACAGTATGATCCGCGTTGGTGGGGACTACCAGGCACAGATCCCAGAGTTCAAACCAGGTAAAGAGAGAGATGGTTAGTTAATCTCAGAAGAGATGAATATATATCTCTGAACTCCATGCAATTTTCACAGTCTGCATGAGCATGATAAGATAAAGGGCTGTGTGTAGGTGTTTCTGTGTGTACTCAAGTTATGGGGAGTAGAAGAGAACACTGCTTTAGTCTTTGAGTGTGTATATATATATATATATATATATATATATATATATGAAATGTAGACAAAAGCAGCAGAGAGTCATAGAGAAGTAAAAAAACAATAAGGTGGTGAGATGAGGTATTTGAGAGAGGCTGCTGTGTTGTGTGACAGACATGTTTCTTCTTTGTGTTGACAGACTGTGCATCCCGCTACAGTGAAAATGACCAGAGGAGCATGCTGGTCTGGTCACCAAATAGCCAAGTGTCCAATGCCATGTGTAAGGACAATTCTTCACATGTAGAAATGACTAAAACCTTCTGAGAGTCTGGCTCAGGCTATTGATGAGGAGTGCTTTAGCAAAAGAAAAGAAACTACTTCTTTTTAAAGGGAAGCCAGTATAATGCAGTATAATGATGTGATTATTTTTCACAATATCATATTACAATATCACATTATTTTAGATACTCTCACCTGTTTTCTAGATGCATATCTTCTGCTGATTTAAAGGCATTGATCTAGAAACTACCTTTAAAGTGCGAATCATTTGTGTTGGCCAATAATCCATTTAAAATATCATGTTAAAAAAATTCACATATATAATAATCACAATTTATAATATAATCACATTATAAATCACAATTTATAATATAATCACATTATAAATCACAATTTATAATGTGCGATATTTAAATTAGTTCTTTATTTGAATATGTGCATATGTGAAACTGAAAGTAGTCCAATTTTGTGGCATTGTGATATTTTATTAAAGTTACCATACAATATCTGGTAATATAGTTCATGCTTTTCAAGTCTAAAGTAGATTTTATTTTTTATGTAAGTAGGTAGGTGCATTACATAGCCTATTTAAAGAATCTTATAAATGCATAAAACAATACTGAATAGAATTGTTAATCTGATTGTATCATGTATCAAATCCAATTGATTCTTTATGAAGTGGCAAAAAAAAAAAATCACATTTGAATCAAATTGAAACCCACTGAATTATTATTTTGAATTGATTCACTGTCAATCCAAAGATACATAGCTGTTTTATTTATATGCATTTGCATAATTTATTTTCTATTATGTTATTGTGATGCCTCGTAGCTTATTGAATCATGGTTATTTGTATTCTGTTGTGAGGTGGTTTGTAATACCCATACCTTTGTACACTGTTACCAAATCTGCCATGGTGGATTGTAAAGAAACTGCATTTTCCATTCTCTCACTCTCAGTGGATGAATATATTCTGATGGCCAAAGAGAAGCACGGATACAACATGGAACAGGTACCATTTCATTTAAATATTAGGCATGAATGGCAGATCCTCTAGATGGATGCATAGGTCACTGATGGAGTCCTTCTGTCTTACATCAACAGGCTCTTGGCATGCTTCTGTGGCACAAGCATGATGTGGAGAAGTCACTGGCTGACCTAGCAAACTTTACTCCCTTTCCTGATGAGTGGACAGTGGAAGACAAAGTTCTGTTCGAACAGGCTTTCAGCTTTCATGGCAAGAGCTTCCATCGCATCCAACAGATGGTGAGCGGGAGGGATGGAGGCAAGATGGGTTATATAAGAGTCATCTGGCACTCTCACATCTGCCTGCAACTACAGAAGAGCAGGCATCTTGAGATACAGCCCAGTGTAGAATCACATGTCCATGAATCACACGAGAGTCAGAGAGAGGTCTCGCTACTCGTCGACACTTTGAACTGTTGTCTTGCTGTCATCCATTACAACATGGAAATGATTTGAGAACGTTTCAAAGAGCATCTCATGCTTCAGTGGAAGCAAGAACATCTGACCTTTTGTACAAAGACGTTCAAATGCTCAGTCACAAATTTGATACAGGACATCTTGTTCTTTTTCCCTGTATATGCTTAGTCTTAACCATCTGTTATTTTATTTCTCAGCTTCCAGACAAACTGAACTCAAGCCTGGTGAAATACTACTACTCTTGGAAGAAAACCAGAACCCGGACCAGCGTCATGGACCGCCAAGCACGCAAGCTCCTTAGCAAGAGAGAAAAAGATGAGAGGTACAAGGAGAGCAAAAGAGAGAAAAATGGAGAGAAAAGACAATGAATCATAACAAAGTGTGTATTTTTGTTTCTGCCAGTAACGATGAGATGCAGGGAGGAGATCCAGGCAGTGACAGTGATTTTGAGATCAACGGCAAGAAAGAGGTGAGTCTATGGTGTAAGAAAAACTATTCAATACAGTATTTTGTTTGTTCTTTAATAATAATTATATTACAGGTTTTAAATACATATTAATTTAGAGACTAAGTAGAATATTAGTAGTTCTAAAAAAATCAGCAGTCAGGGACTAGTGAAGGCAAAAAGGTGTTTAAAAAAATGAAATTTTTTGACATAACATTTATATAAATTTTAATCAAAAATCTTAATCTTAAAAAAAAAAGACTGCATGTGCATGACTGCATTTACACTGCATTTGTGCAACTTTTCAGACAACGAAGCAGAACTCTGGGAATGTAGGAGGGAGTGATAAAGGTTCAAGCAAGTCTGGTCCGACTCGGAAAGAGAACCAGGGTGCGCAGTACCGACACCTCCCTCTTCGGGCTCGCCGCAGACCTCCGAAAGGCATGCACTTGGAACAGGAGGACATTGTTGCTCTCTCAGCGTCCACTGATTCAGGAGCTGTTAGTCTCAGACAGCTGGACACACAGCTAGTGTCTCTGAAAAGACAGGTAATGGGCCACACAACAAATCACATTGTTTTTGGTAGTATTTGTAAATCTGAGAGACTCACAAGTAAATGACTCACTATGCAACTGTTCAAAAGTTTGGAGTCGTTAAAGGGTTAGTTCACCCAAAAATGAAGATTCTGTCATTAATTACTCACCCTCGTGTTGTTTCAAACCCGTAAAACCTTCATTCATCTTCGGAACACAATTTAATATATTTTTGATGAAATCTGAGGGCTGTCTGACCCTCCCATAGTATGATAGATAATGACGTCATCACGCCGGATATGGGTCAGCGCCGGCGCCGCCAAACGCTCGCGTCATGTTACTGTCATGAACGCGCCTCCAAAGTGATGCAGTAGAGATGGAAAATGTGGAATAAAGTCGTTACTTTTGTTTTCTTTGCTCATAAAAGTATTCTCGTAGCTTCGTAACTTTACAGTTGAACCACTGATGTCACACGGACTACTTTGTCGATCATCTTGGTACTTTTCTGGACCTTGAACGTGGTAGTTACCTTGCTGTCTATGGGAGGGTCAGAGAGCCCTCAGATTTCATAAAAAATATCTTTAAATTGTGTTCCGAAGATGAACGAAGGTTTTACGGATTTGGAACAACACAAGGGTGAGTAATTAATGACAGAATTTTCATTTTTGGGTGAACTAACCCTTTAAAGTAGGTTTTTTTTTTATTCCTCAACAATTAATCAAATTGATCAAAATTGACACATTTTTATTTAAAAAACAAATGCTGTTTCTTTAAACACTCTATTGATCAAATAACCCTGAAAAATGTATTTCTACAAGAATATTGAGCAGCACAGCTGTTTTCAAAATTGATAATAATAAATGTTTCTTGAGCACCAGATCAGCAAATTAAAGTGATTTTTGAAGGATCATGTGACACTGAAGACTGGAATAAAAATTCAGCTTTGCCATTACAGAAATAAATTGCATTTTAAAACATATTAAAATAGAAAACTGTTCATTTAAATTGTAATAATATTTCACAATATTATAGTTTTTTTTCTGTATTTTTGAACAAATTAATGCAGCCTGGGTGAGACTAATTTTCCAATTTTGTGTCTCTATTTTGTTTTTAGGTTCAAAGTATCAAGCAAACCAACAGTGTTCTCAAGCACAACTTGGGTGATGGAATTGAAGGCTTGAGACCATCAGAGGTACGTTTCTACCCGCATTGCTAGTCTGATGTACAACCTACACACCTGGCATACATGTGAAAGTTAAAAAGCAAGTCATATTATTACATGCCATTTAATGTATTTTGACAGTTTGAATGTATGGGCTCTGTTACTGAGATACCGATAAAGCCTGATTGCATAATATTTTGAAAGTATACGTTTTTTTTCCTCTAAGAGTTTGCTAAACCTGTAAGTAGATTCTGGGCAAAATGCCATTGGTATGCTACATTATAATTTTTCTCCCTGTGCTGCATTTCGTTCAGCCCACCCAAAAAAACAACTCTCGCTGGACAACAGAGGAGCAACTCCTGGCTGTTCAAGGTGAGCTGGATTATCATTCTCTCTAATTCCTGATAATCCATAAAGTTCAGAACAGATCTCAAAATGAATATCCACACACATGATAATAGTATGATCCCTAAATACACATGTAGCATTTAAACCCATTGGTTTTAGTTTTGAGTGTTTTCAGTGTTTATACAAAATAGCATAGAACTTTAATATCGGCTAATTATTGGTTATCAGCCAGAGCTGTAATATCATGCATCCCTAGTTAAAGGTTGTATAAATAAATTATACTTCTATAATGCCAGGTTGATCTTCCCAAAACTAAAGAACCCAAAAAGATCACTTGTTTACTTGCATATAAGTTGATAACAGCAAATAGCAGCTAAATGATCCAGCTAACCAATGAGTTAACATGCTAAAATGTATGGTACAACTAATACATGTCCTAAAAATAGTTTCAAGCAAAATTAGTGAGCACCTAGTCACCAATTTGCAGCCTTTTATGACAGTGGGAGATTGTTCTAACCTTGCAGTGATTAAAGTCACCAAGAAATCAAAATGGAGGATTCGTATTTTTTATGGAATATTGCAGTATTTATGATCAATTATTTATCTGTGCACAGTTTCCGGTTCATGCTGATTTCACGAAATGTCATTATGCGAGTATATTCAGAGCAATACAAAGGGAATTTCTATCATATACCTCGTTTCAAAGCAAGATGTCTACTAGATACTACAGACTGAATTCATGAGAATATCATTTTGGTTGATTATTTTAGTTTAATTTTAAGCATCGCTGAGCGGTTTTATCATGTAGCCATTTTGTCATCCACATCCTCTCCAGCTGTCAGGCGATATGGTAAAGACTTTGCAGCCGTAGCGGACGTGATTGGCAACAAGACTGTGGCGCAGGTCAGCTCATTCTTTGTCAGCTACCGGAGACGCTTCAATCTTGAGGAGGTGCTCCGTGAATGGCAGGCAGAACAGGAAGTGGTGCAAGGGAGCAGCGGGAGGACTGTGAACATGGAGCTGAACGGGTTAGCAGGAGCGGAAGACGATGAGGTGAGAGAGAATGAGGAAAAAGACTATTTGAATTTGTCGAGGCCTTGTTCCAGCAGGCAGGGCTTTACCTTAGAGGTAAAAAAAAATCAGTTAACAACGACTGAGGAACTCACTTTCTCCTTTGCATCTTTCTTTGTTATTACAGGTGAAGATGGATGGCATCTCTCCACCTCATTCTGACAGTCCTCTGTCCTCTTCTGATGTTAGTGTGGCTGAGAACTCCAACTCTGCCCAGTCCTCCCCACCCCTCACTCAACCGCCACCCTTACTGCGCCCTGCACCCCCCTCAGCACCCCCTAGCCTGCTGCGCCAGCCTCCCCCGCTACAGACGCGGCCTCTACAAAACCGAACGCCCCACAATCACCCTCCCCCTCCGCTCATCAGACCCGCAGTGGCGTCCTCGCTCCACCAGGGGGCGCTGAGGAACTCTCTAAGTTCCTCCTCTGCCTCTGCCGGACAGCTGCCTCCCTCACTGGTGGGGCTGAAGGTGGAATCCCCGCGGTCACACTGATCGCCATGTAGTATTTGCCCTTTTATAATGGTTTAAGACACTCAAATAGTCATTTAACAGAGAATTTGTTCTCAAGTCAGTATAAAGGGGCAGTGTGTAGTAACGCCTCTCAAGAGATCGGGGGGAAAAAACCGAGGTGAACTGGAAGCAAAGCTGGACATGCACCAAAACACACGGAAGGATGAAACTATACAGTCTGATCCAAGGAGAGAACCCTCCATACTCATGCATATAAACCACAATCTTGCCAAAAAAACAAACCCTACTGCCCCACAAACCCATCTGTCCTCAGGTTCTACAGCTTTACCTCGTGAACAGTCTCAAGCACAACAGCTTCCACTGTAATTAGAGCTATTGAATCACCTTCTGTCATAGATACTCAGTGGAAGTTGGAAGTTTAACCAAAATTGTGGGGTAAAAACCTTATACACTGGAATTAAAAACTGCCACGACAACATTCCTTCCACTATCTCTATGGCAACCGCAGCATATCACCTAGTGTGCATGACTACAGGCACTAGTGAGTGTTCTGAAGTGCACCTGGTGTCAGGGAACTGTATACACACTCTCCCAGTGAAGAGCCATGTTGATAGAATCTTACTGGGTGAAGCAGTTTTTGTTGTTTGTATAATTATGTCCTTAAGATATTGTTAGGTAGTGAATTTATGTAGTACTAGTTAATATTGACTAAGCACTAAGTGATGCAAAATACTTGATTGTTTTTCGTTGCAACTTGGAATACACTGATTTCATCTCGCTCTTAAAGGAACAAACACAGAGGCATCAAAACACTAAAGAGGATTCCTGAGGAAGCTCGTTTCTTTCAAAATGTATGTATGTGAGAACTGTTTACATGTGACCTGGATTTGCTTGTGACTATTTTTGTTTTAGATTTTTTTTCAAAATAAAGTGAAAAATTACCAAATTAGTTTGTTGTCATTCTGCAGATATTTTACATGCTAGACACTTACTAGACCCTACCAGTAGGCAATACAGTATGTTTGAAATCTGTCCCAACTAGGGGCCTGTACCATGATGATAGTTAAAGGATTAGAGGATTCGTTTTGTGTTGGCAAAACCAAAGCAGTGCACTCAGGCTTTGTTGGTATCATGATGACGATGATCAATTTTTTTCTGTCAACTCAGGCTTGGATCGAGAGTTTATGGAGCATGTGCACACAAAAGCATGGTATCAGTAACAAATAGCCAATCACAGATCATCTGCGGTTTGCGTCTCGTGAGAGAGACAGTCATTCACTTTTCTGCCAAAGATCAATACAAATATAAACAAAGATTAGATATAAACAATTTAATCTCATTTACACAGCAAGAAGAAAAGAGCTGTCCATGAAATAGAACAACTAAAAGAATACGTGCAAGTGGAAGTTGTGAAGATCTTAGTTTATATAGTTCATTATATATATATATATATATACGTGGTCAGAATTGTTGGTACCCTTGGTAAATATGATAAAAGAAGGCTGTGAAAATAAATCTGCATTGTTAATCCTTTTGATCTTTTATTTTTTAAAAATCACAAAAATCTAACCTTTCATTGGAGAATAAGAATTTAAAATGGGGAGAAATATTATGAAATAAATGTTTTTTTCTCAAATACACGTTGGACCCAATTACTGGTACCCCTAGAAATTCTTATGAGTAAAATATATCTGAAATATATTACCATTAATATACACAATTTTGAGCACACCAGGGTGATTATGAACATGAAATTATCCAGCCATCGCTTCCTGTTTCACAGAAATATAAATAGGAGGGAAAACAAAGGCCAAATTCCAAATTAATCACCCATTATAATGAGAAAAAACTAAGAATATATTTCTGATGTGCAGCAAAAGATAACTGAGCTTCACAAATTAGTGAAGTGGCTTTAAGAAAAGAGCTAGAGCAGTGGAAATTCCCATTTCCACCATCAGGACAATAATTAAGAATTTCCAATCAACATAAAATGTTACAAATCTGCCTGGAAGAGGACGTGTGTCTATATCGTCCTAATGCATGGTGAAGAGGAGAGTTTGAGTGGCCAAAGACTCTCCAAGGACCACAGCTGGAGAATTGCAGAAAACCTTAAAATAAATGATCAAACAGCACCTACTTCACCACATGTTGTTTGGGAGGGCTTCAAGGAAAAAATCAAGAAAAGAAAATGCTTTCACCAAAAAAACAATCCCCAGCATATTCTGTTGTCAGACACGTCTGGAACTTCAAATGGGACTGGTTTCTGTAACAAAAAAAACTAGCTTTTTAGCAACAAACACTCAAGATGGGTTTGGTGCACACAGGAATAAAAAAATACCCCGTGTGTACAATGAAATATACTGCTGTATTTTTAATGTTGTGGGCCTATATTTCTGCTGGAGGTCCTGGACATCTTGTTTAGACACATGGCATC
>NW_015505278.1:1318842-1364083 GCF_001515645.1 Sinocyclocheilus grahami | reverse complement strand
TCACCACATGTTGTTTGGGAGGGCTTCAAGGAAAAAATCAAGAAAAGAAAATGCTTTCACCAAAAAAACAATCCCCAGCATATTCTGTTGTCAGACACGTCTGGAACTTCAAATGGGACTGGTTTCTGTAACAAAAAAAACTAGCTTTTTAGCAACAAACACTCAAGATGGGTTTGGTGCACACAGGAATAAAAAAATACCCCGTGTGTACAATGAAATATACTGCTGTATTTTTAATGTTGTGGGCCTATATTTCTGCTGGAGGTCCTGGACATCTTGTTTAGACACATGGCATCTTTGATTCTATCAAATACCAACAGATAAAAAATCTAAAAGTGACTGACTCTGTTAGAAATCTTATAATGGGCCATGTTTGGATCTTCCAACCGTTTAAAAACAAACCATAAAAACAACACAAAAATGAGTCACCGAGCACAAAACCAAGCTTCTGCTATGGCCATTCCAGTTCCTTGACCTCTATAGAAGATGAGTGTGGTGAACTGAAGAGGAGAAGCACCATCATGGAGCTGGGAATATGAAGCGTCTGGAGAGATTCTGGATTAAGGAATTGTCTCTGATCTCTTGTCAGGTGCTCTTTAACCTCATCGGGCATTATAGGAGAAAACTCCTATACTATTTTGGCAAATGAAGGTTTCAAAAAGTATTGAATAAAAGGGTACCGTTAATTGTGTCCAATGTGTATTAGAGAAAAACATTTATTTCATAATATTTCCCCCCATTTAAAATTTTTATTCTCAATGAAAGGTAACATTTTTGTGAATTTTATAAATAAAAGATCAAAAAGATTAACAATGCAGATTTATATTCATAGCCTTCTTTGATCATATTTACCAAGGGTGCCAATAATTCTGACCACGTGTGTATATACATACACTCATACATATAGGTATACAGAGAATTGTAAGGTCACGTGTAGTTTATCTATTGATTCTAAAGCTTATTTATATTACATATTACCTGTATATATGTACAGTATATTAATTTAAACTAAATGCTTAATTATTAAACTAAAATTGCTCATGTAATGGATTTAGGGTATAATTATTATATGAATAACACATACATCATATAGTAATTCATATATCATAAGCAATTATAATAAATAATCATCACTAAAAGCCAGACAATTTGTCTTTAAAATCTTTTGCTTTGTACTGACCTTTAATTTGGAGAACCGGGGGAGTGACTTTACTGTGTCAGGAATGCGTTACTTTGCTCACTGCTGATTGGTCCGGTTTGAGATCTCTTATCCAGAACACAATCTGCACCGAAGCCATGGAGCATAAGTTACTAATGGTGATGAACACCTCTAAAAGTCAAGCCACTTGTATGGTGCCTTAAACCATGGAAGTGGTTTGGCGCAAACTAAACTGAAACTTACCTGACTAGCCAGCTAAACTGGCTTCATGGTAAAGGCCCCAGATGTTATGACACTTTTTAGTAAGATTTTAGAAATCGGAAACAAGTGACTAACACAATGTTGGTTTAGACATACACATGAGAGTTTTGTGTGTGTTGAGTGTTTTCAGGTGTGATTTTAGTAACTTGCAGAGTTAGAGATACGAGATGTCAGTCAGGTTTTTAGCTGCAGTTACTGCGTTCCTCCGGAGCTGCTCCCGCCAGTTTTGTGGTCTGCGCGTGACTCAAACTGTTCGCTCCTCTTCTCAAGTATAAGTAAAAGCTGCTGTCGGATCTCTTTAAAACGGTCTTACCTGTTGTGTTGCTGACGCTTATGGGGATACTCCTGATACTATTTACTTTGATATTGAAGCCTGATTTGTTCACGTTTGTGTAACTGCATGAACCAATGGCGCTTTAACCCTCCAAAAGGGGAGTAGCCGACAGATATAGAAGTCGGCTCTAAGCGCCATTTCTTCAGAATTTTTTCTCCTTCAATGACAAAGATCATCTCCTCTCTGTCTCTGCAAGCAAGAAGCAAATTTGCAAAGTGTTTCACTGCAGCACAGAAGTCGTCGCAGGTCATGCGCCACTTCCTGCCAAAGCGCTTCAGCCCCATAGAATGAGGTTACTCGCTCCAGTTCGCATGCAGGCTACCTCGCTTCAGAGGCATTATTCAAACTTCAGTACAAGACAACAATGCTCACGTTCTCCGGTCTGAAGTGCAAACTCTGCTTGCAGAAGGAACCTTCCTCTAGCGAACAGCAAGTCAGGCTTCTACAGCCGCTACTTCCTTGTTCCCAAGAAAAATGGGACGTTACAAAGTGCACGGCTGCAGCTCTTTCCCCTCTGAGACAGATGGGAATCTACATTATTAATTACCTAGACGATTGGCTGGTCTTAGCCAGATCGGAACAGGAACAGGAACTCATCGATCACAGGTCTCTGCTGCTCAGCCACCTGGAGTGGCTTGGGCTAATAAATATTTTAGCCAAGAGCTCTCTATCTCCAAGCGAGTAGTCTTCCCTGGGACAATTATCGATTCTGCCCAAATGCGGGAATGAATTACGTCAGAATGCTGCCTGACTGTTCAGTGGCTAGCGGCGTCATTCAAACTGGGGACCTCATGTCCCCTCTGGACTTTCCAGAGTATGCCCGGCCCTTATGTTGGCCACTTCCTCTCTGATTTGACTGGGCCTGCTTCACATCCGGCCCCTCCACTTTTGGCTCAAAGCCTATGTCCCGTGACACCTGGGACATTTTTATCTCAAGGTAACCCACCGCTGCATCAGAGCAGTGGCCCCTTGGAAAACTCCTCACCTGTTTCAATCAGGCATCCCGTTGGGACTGACCTCCATGAGGAAGGTGGTCACGACAGATGCCTCTAACTCGGGTTGGGGAGCTCTGTACGACGGCAGACCAGCGTTTGGCTCCTGGTCAAACCTGGAGCAACGCTTACACATCAACTGCCTCAAGGGTTTTTCTAGCCCTAAAAACCTTCCGGCCTACGGGGGCACCACGTCCAGGTCCATTCAAACAACATGACTGTGGTAGCCTTTATCAATCACCAAGCAGCCTTGGATGAGTCCTCTCGCTGAGAGCAGTTCATGTGCTGGGCAGACTGAACCAAGGGGCAGACATGCTGTCCAGGTATAATGTGGCTCCAGGAGAATGGAGACTACATCCCCAAACAGTTCAAATGATCTGATCTGTCTTTGGCTTGGCAGAGGTGGACTGCCCAATTTATTTTTCGAAGCAGTGAGATGCCTTGGCCCACGATTGGCCCAGTGCCCTCTTGTATGCATTCCCCCCGGTTGGAGGAATCAGATGTGGTTCCCAGAGTTGATTCAGCTGCTATCGGCAGCCACTTGGCCGATACCACTGAGGAAGGACCTTCTCTCGCAAGCGAAGGGCATGATTTGGCTTCCCTGGCCAGAGCTGTTGAGCCACCATCGTGCAACGTATCCTTCGTGCTAACCTTTTTACAAGAGCTGCTGGACAAGGGGCACACCCCTTCCACACTCAAACTATATGTGGCAGTCATCACGGCGAATCATTCACTCGTGGGTGGCCTGTCAGTTGTTAGAAACGACCTAGTTGTTAAGTTTCTGAGGGGAGCTCGGAGATTGAATCCGCCTCGCCCTCATACTGTGCTGACTTTGGACTTATTTATAGTCCTCAGGGCAAAAAGGGGCCCTAACTTTGAGTCGCTCCAGTGATGTTCAGTGACGCTCCAATCAGTGATCAGCAGAGTTTACACATCACGTTTTGGTAATGGTACGGTTCACTTGGAACCTCAGCCGAGGTGGTACTAAAAAAAGTACCAGGTACTGTACCCAGTGGAAAACCCCCCGGAAGTGAACCGTACCATGCAGTGGAAAAGCGCCATTAGAGTGTATGTTGAGCGCTCTGGCCCATTTAGGCACTCACAGCAGCTCTTTGTATGCTTTGGAGGCCGTTCTAAAAGGCTGCCGGTTACAAAGCAGAGACTCACTGGATAGTTGAGGCTTACATCTTAGCAGGCTTGCAGTGTCCTATAGGTGTGTGAGCCCACTCCATCAGAGGAATGGCCTCCTCCGGGGTGTGGAACAGCGGGATTTCTATTGGTGATATTTGTGCAGACCATTTGTGCTGGTCGTCGCAGTCTACCTTCCCTAGATTTTATAACTTGGACGTGGCTTCGTTCTGCACTTGCTTTTAGCACAGCGCTATTGGATGTGTTCCCCATAAGCGTCAGCGACACAGTGGTCTCCCGACCATTCGAAAGAGAATGCTTCGGATACTAATGAGATAAAGGAATGAGTGTTGCGTAAGCTGCCGTGCTATAAAGCTGTACGCGAATCGATGACTGTCCCTTCATTTGAAAGATTCTGACTAAATGGCACGTAGAGCCGACTTATATAGCAGTCGGCTCCTCCCCTTTTGGCACGTTGAAGCGCCATTGGTTCATGCAGTTACACGAATGTGAGCAAATCATGCTTCAGTATCAGAGTAAACAGGAGTTTCCCCATAAGTGTCAGCGATGTAATGCTCGTTCCCTTATCTCAGGGAACCGAGGATACATTAGTGACCGGAGCGATAATTAAGATTTGACAGATAAAACGGTTCCTCGAGTGGACTCCTGTGTCACCTCTATGATATAACTTTCCAAAGTAATAGATGTCGCCATGTTTATATTTTTATATAATTGTCACTATTGTTGCAGATGATATTCACGCCTAGTGTGTGAGCATGGCGTGAATTACACGGATTGTATAATTTCTTTATTCTTTCTTTCTTTTAGTTCCTCAAAAAGATTGGAAAGCCCTGGTTTAGGACAAAAAAAAAATCTACATTAAAAAATATCTATATTAACTTGTGGCACCTGGTAAGGACACAATTATTACTATATGCCAATTAGAAGCAAGTATATCAAGAGAATAGCAATCAAACATACCTTCAGAGATGCCAAAAATAGGTATTTTAAACGTTAGAACATACTGCATCAGTTTAATACAGTTAGCTTGAATTTAATTGTTTTATTACTATCATTGATCATAATCTTTGCACAAAAAGAAGAAGAAAAAAACATTTGGTGTATTTCAATGCGAACCCCCCTAACCCAAAGTGTCTGACACAAATAATAAAATTACAGCAACAAAAAAACTTGTGAATAAAAATAATCAACCCTGAAGATAAACAAACAATACTTAAGATAATTGGAACCCCAGCACCTTGAACAAATTATCATTTGTGAGAACAGCAAAGTACATGACAAAAAAAGATAATCATTATTTTCTATGAAGATATAAAACACACATGTGCACAGCTGTCCCCCAAACTGGTGACATACTTTTTAAGGAGATCTGATCCTAACCCCCTTCCTCTTTACACAACAACAGAGGTGACAGTGCACCTGATGTCAACTAGAGGATGCATGCAAGCATGTACAGCTCAGCAGAAATGGATGGAAACACACTGACTCTCTAGCTCATAGTGAGTGTACCTTTTTGCTCTCTCTTTTATGCAGAAAATTCTGCAGGTTGATTCCCGTCTGCTCAAACTACTGATCTGCTTGTGCGAGAATGACATCCAAACTGATTTCAATAGATGAAAATGATAATGCCAACAAAATATTGGAATTAACAGAACGCCAATATTTGACTCTTCATGGCAGGTACTTTTTGTCTCAAGGCTACGTATTAATAGTCTCTGCATTGAATATGAAACTAAGCAAGCCTTTTGGTTATTCAGATACGACACTCCATCTCTCATACACACATACACATTCAATCACGACACATTTTCATAAAGAGTGTACCATCAAATGCGTAACACCAAAAAGCCACCCGCAGACGATACTGAGGTGGAAAGTTCTTGGCTTGAACCATGAAAGGTGTTTGATGCAAAGAACAACTCGACATCAGTCCTTTAGTCATGAAAATGGCATGGGAATGATTAGTAGAATGGATTGAGTCCTTTTAATGTCTTTTCCAGTGACTTTTTTTTTTTTGTTTAAGTGTGAGGAGAGTACTTGCTGGCCCATAATCCTTTGCAACAAAGTGGGGTGAGAGTGTGAAAGGTTCAGTGGGAGTCATGTGGTGCTTTTTCAGACATTCTTTTTACAAAGGCATAGCACGATCAATAACACGAGACCACAAATAAAATAAAATAAAAATAATTTGTTTTTCCTAGGAATAATATTAAAACATAATCATTGGTAAATACAACAATGAAACACTTAATTTCTATAAGAAAATAAAAAGGCAACAGAAATTCACCCATTCCAGTGCAGCAAATCTAAACCCAGCCGATTAAGAATCACCTTAACCTAGAATTTACAGTTTTCTCAATATTGATCAAGTTCTGGCCCTTACTGAACAATGGTGAGGTGTAACCCTGTCGATGGAATAAGAGGAAGAAATAAACAGAGAGAGAGAGAGAGAGAGAGAGAGAGAGTGTCTCTCTTAAGGGGGCACAAACATCAGTCCCAAACTGCCCACCTCCACCCTGTGAATACTTTAGTTTCTCACGTCAATGGCCACCCCTCTTTCAAGTTTGGCGTTTTAAGCTCTGTCCGTTTCAATAGGCAATAGGTGCATTTGTGTGTGAGACTGTGAGTGTACGAAATTAGTTCAAAATTAATTTTCAGCAGAAACAAACCATGTTGCGAACTTGTCGCCTCTCTGAATTGAACATATTCAGGACAATGAACCAAGAACCTGCAGAGTTTACTCTTCCAAAACTCCTCAATGAGCAGGAATGTGCTATTGTTCCCCCCGTTTGTATGAATCTGATCTTTTATCTCTCTCTATACCTACCCATACCAGCAGGTTGTGTTTGAGCAATACGATCCTCACTCATCCCTGTTCAGAGACTCTTTAATATGCTACTTTTCACTTGTATTTTCTCATCTCTTTCTCCTCTCACAGTTTCAGTTCATTGGCGATTTTGGAGGCGATGTTTTTGAAGGCAATAGACGTCCCAGATATCCTCTTGAAGCGCACACCATTAAGTGAGAGGCGGGGCAGCTTGCACACCTCCATTTCCCATTGGACGAAGTCGTCACGGGCGGGGTTACCGGCCATGCACAGCAGCATGTAGAGCTCGCGCAGCTCGTACTCGCAGCTGTTCGCGTCGAGAACCTTCCGAATCTCCTTCATCATCTCACCGGGCTCCATGGAAGACGTGGTCTTCATGCTCCAGGTGAAGCGGAGGGAGCGAGGCTTCGCCTGGTCTTTAAGCGAGGACACGGGAGCGGCTGGAGGAGTACCGCCCCCCGGGGAGGAGGAAGAGTCTTTGTTGTCGTCTTCCAGCCCTACGCTGGTCTTCTCCGACTTCTCTGCACTGCTGAGCATAGATCTGTAGAGACAGGGATGGAGAGAGAAGGATGGAGGTGGGGGAGATTGAGAGAATGTCAGTAGGGGGTGAATAAGGACAGAAAGGAAGGAACGAGAGAACAAAGAGGATGTAGGAAGGTGCGTGGGAGAAAAGTGAGAAATCGTTGAGAGACAAAAAGGAGGGTTGAGGGAAATTGAGGGTATTGAAGAAAGAGAGAGAAAGGATGAGGCAGTGGACATGGTTGGAGAGAGACATACGGCAATAAACAACTGGAAACGTTGCAGAGGAAAGCATGCATGCATCTGTTCATGTGCAAAATGATGTGGCGCAAACACATCGAACAGTGAAAGGCTTCTGCTTCAAGTGAACACCTTTCATTTAGGCAGTCTAGTATCTGCCGTGCTAAGGATGTGAAGTCACACCTCACATGCTTAAAGTAGAAATTGGAAGTTTTATTTACTCTCGAGTGAATATGACAGTTGAGGGAAGCTCACTCTGAGCCTTTAAGAAGCTCTAAATCTCCCTCTCATATTTTTATCCCGAAGAAGACTAAATATGATTTGGTTTGTTCAAATTATTATCAAACTTAATGTTGCTCAGTGACAAAAGCAGAATTGGGTTCAGCTGGGTAATTGGGCAGTATGCTAGTCAAAATCAAGAATGCTTAAAGCTGCCTTTAAGTTCTGCTGGGAATTCTGCCGTGTGATTTTATTTGGTAAAAACGATGCTTTGGTCAATTTTATATTTCAGGAAGATTTTTACTACAACAAAATGAAGAATGCACATTAGGTGTTTAATTGATAGCAGCACAACTGTTTTACATTGATAATAAGAAACTGTACTGATATTTCACACTATTACTGTTTTTAACCATATTTTTGATCAAATAAATAGTCTTGGTGAACATTAGAAACGTATCAAAAAAACTTACCGACTCCAAACTTTCGAACAGTAGTGTATGTACTTCAAAACTGATGTGCTTTTATGTAGAGTATTTTCTGTCAAACTGCATTACTATTCTTCATCTGCAGTACCCAAAATGCCTACAAACCTAATTGTGCCATAAAACCCCATATATCATTGATTGTATCAGGATTCTTTAACTGAAACAAAGTCAGGAAAACCCACCTGTAGTTATATTATTATGGTGGTGCCTATGCATGCTAAACTCATAAACATGATCGTATGACTTGAAGGCAGCATTACATTGCTATGATTTGCAATATTTGACTGAAATACAATATTAGTACGTCTTTTGGTTCCTGTACATGGTGATGCTCACAGTATCTGAGACAAAGTGCAAGTCCAAATTGAGAAGTAGTGCAGATGTGTTCACAGAATTAAAGATTTGATGATTATAAGCGGCCCCTAGTCAGATAACACAAGCAGAAAACTTTCAACTGTGTATGCGTTTGCCATGTAGAAACAGAGAGACAGGCAGTAATCAGAAATTTATTCATTGTAAACACAAACTTAAAAAACAAATTATGAATCAACTAAACACACACACACACTATCATCCACACCAATTAAATCCCACTGGGTAACTACTAATATTTGTTAAAAACCAATTATCAACCATTTAAAAGCCCCTTTGCTGCCCAATTACACCTCCTAAAGATCTACTGATTAGGTCTGATGAAGAAATCCTTATGTTTTGTTCTCACCTGATCCCCTCCTCTTGACCCTCTCCCTCATAGGGGCTCCTCGAAAAAAATTCAAGAGTTTAGTCTTAGTCTGAGTTCTAGCTTAACTCATTCAGTACAGAGATCAGGAAGGGGAAGGACTGTCTAGCACCACATGAGATTATGAAATCATTTACCCCTCCAGAACCATCACATTCCACTGATTCACTTGTTCATTCCTATTTTACAACTAATTTCAATTCTATTTATGTAGTTTATCATCAGTAGCCTCCTGCCCACAAAAGAATCACAGCAGTGATGATCTACATTCAGTACAAAAGCATAGTATCCTGTGTGATATCACTTTGATATATTATTATTTTTCACAAAAAAAAATACAGTTACTGAGCCGATCTACTGTATGCAACTGGAACTGTGGATGTGTAATGCCAATGAACAGATGAATCAGACAGACTGCTTCAGTAACATGAAGTGGGGTGGAATGATGTAGGTCTGTCCAAGATCTCTAAAGGATTCTACAGAGCCCCATCACCATGGTAACTACTCACATCCAACAGTCACCTGCCCCTATAGTCTGTCCGGCAGAGCACACAAGCATCCTGAACACGCCACCAGACACACAAACAGACAAACAGGCCCTTAGCAAACTGACAATACTGTCAGAGCCCTTCTGCTAAGAGTCATAAGAAAAAAGCACACAGAGCACAGAAACACACCAACTCAGTCACGTGGACAGACAGTGAGACAATGAAAGAAACAGCTCAAGACTTTCTTAGCGCATCATGATAAATGGTTAAAAACGAGCAAAGCAGCATTTATGTTGTTTAAAGCACTGAAATGAACCATTAAATTTGACGAATCCTGCAAAAAACAATTGGTCACCAACAGGTATGAATCACAAAATACAGGCTTCAGGTTTGACCACCAGAGGGCGCAAAGACATATTTCCTTCAATAAACTGCTCGCTTACGCCCTCTGTTGGTCTCTAAAACGATATAAGCGCCTCACATCACTTTAAGTTACTAAAACATGAATAGCTTATCAACATTATCATGTCAATGGAAGAAAATGTCTTTGTTAATTAAAACTCCATGTTTTGTGCAAGTGGCCCAAGTGGTTAGTGACTTCAGACAGATGGTGACGTCCATTCACCAGGTGCCTGTGTGTGAGTGAGTCATCAGTCAAACAGATTCTGACAATGCCGCATAAATAGAGAGAGCGAGAGAGAGAGAGAGAGAGAGAGAGAGAGAGAGAGAGAGAGAGAGAGAGAGAGAGAGAGAGAGAGAGAGAGAGAGAGAGAGAGAGAGAGAGGAAGAGAGAGAGAGAGAGGGCGAGAGAGGGTGTGTGTTAGCAATACTGTGGCTTTCTTAATAAGGGCATGTCTGGAATGTCAGCCCTTCTCTCTCTGTAGGTCAAGTGCGATGGGGAAAGTTCGGTTTTAGGTGTTTGAGAAGGACAAAGCCTGACAGCTGGCCGGTCTCCGCTTCTCTAGCTATTGTCATTGTTAATGAGCAAGTGAAAGAGAGAGAGAGAGAGAGAGAGAGAGAGAGAGAGAGAGGGAGGAAACGCATCTGAAGACGTTCTGCACAAGATAACCATTATTTATCCATCAGTCTTTGTCATCCCTTTAACCTTTTACATTTCCAGCTCAGAAAATGCTAAAAAAATACCTGACATTAACATTTACTATCTTTATTATCTTTATCTTTAATGGTAGATTGTCTTTAGCATAACATACTTACTAGAAATGACATTTACATGATCATAATTAATAATAATTGCTAACAGTATTTTGTTTCCCATTTTTTGCTCAGCTATTCAATCGATGACTTCCTCTATGAGCCAAAATGAGGAAGGCATGGTGTAAACAACCTGTGCCAAAACAATTGCGACATAAACTACCGTTCAAAAGTTGTATGTTCACCTTATGCTCACCAAGGCTGCATTTATTTGATCAAAAATACAGTAAACCGTAATACTGTGAAATATTATTACGTTTTCTATTAGAATATATTTTAAAATGTAATTTATTCCTGTGATGGCAAAGCTGAATTCTTAGCAGCCAGAACGGCAGGTTTCAGTTTCACATGACGAAATCATTTCGAAATCATTCTAATATGCTGATTTGGTGCTCAAGAAAGATGCTGTGCTGCTTAATATTTTTTATGAAAACCGTTTTTTTTTTTTTACAGGATCATTTGATGAATGGAAAGTTAAAATAAGCAACATTTATTTGAAGTAGAAATCTTTTATAAGATTACAAATATCTTTACTGTCACGTTTGATCAATTTTATGCATCCTCGTTGAATAAAACTATTACTTTCTTTCAAAAAACCATACAGGCCCAAAACTTTTGAACAACAGTGTATGCAAAAAAACTGTGCTTGTGGATTTCTTTTTCCATGACACCATATCCTATTAGGTGTCTTAATTTTGACATCAGGTCCTGTTATCAAAGCCCTGTGTTATTCGAGCAGGCAGAGACACTGGTCACACAGAATCTGGGACACACAGGTGAGATCACCAGGTAAACTGACAGGGAGGGAAAATCAAAGGCTGGAGAGGGGGAGGATAGGCACTGGGTTTTACTGTGGAAAGTTGAGGACGGTGGTGTTTTTAGGGCTGAAGTTGGTCGTTAGTGCACACAAAATAAACAACCAGAAAAAAAGGGGCCAATCACAGAACACACTGAGGGATGTAGACAAGGAACAATGAAAGGGAAATAAGAAGGTCAAAACAAGCCTTAAACAAAGGGGGGGTCAGGGTCATCATTGCCTACCTTCTGGGGAATCTGAGTGACAGATTTCTACAAAACAAAAGTAAAAGAAAAAAAGAAGAAAAAAAAGGAAAGAAATGTATATATGTAAATTGAAGAGCAAAAAAGCAAATGAAAAATGTCAAAGTGGTCGGGTTGCCCTGGACACAGCAACAATCAGTCTGGGGTTATTTGATGGGTTATCGGTTTAAACTGTACAGAATGAGCAAATAACATTAGTAATCTGGGTCACTGCATGCAATTAAACTATTAAGTCAATTATTAACACTTATAAAAGGGTTGGAATGCTTACACAAACTAAGTAGAGTTAAACCGCCTAATCTGAAGAATTGTTAAAGTCAACATGAAATCAAAACTGACCCAATTGGCTTGATTCATGGCACAATAAGATTAGAAATTTAGCAACTGTGCACAGTTAATCATTGCAAATTACACTTAAGAAAAATAAATCGTCTTCATAACTTTTCATCATCTAGCTCCACCTCTGAAATGACTAACTTTCATGACTGGTTTTGGCCACACACGTGGTGAAAATAACATTAACCAATAGCCAGTAGTTATTGTTTCAGACATACTGTTGTAGATAATGCAGCCTTGCCAATAAAATTAATTTAGCCAAATGTTAAAACAGTAATTTCATAGCATATTATATTAATATACACTACCATTCAAAAGTTTGAGGTTGGTAAGATTTTTATTGAAGTCTCGTATGCTCATCAAGGCTGCAGGTATGTGTTCAATAATACAGTAAAAACAACAATATTGATAAATATTACAATCTTAAAATAACTTTATTTTAATATGTTTCAAAAATCAGTTTATTCCTGTGCTGGCAAAGCTGAACTTTCAGCAGCCATTTCTCCAGTCTTCAGTGTCACATGATCCTTCAGAAATATGCTGATTTGGTGCTCAAGAATCTTTGTGACCCCAAACTTATGAATGGTAGTATAATAAATGTTGCAGGTATTATATATATTCAACAGTAAATCTGAAACAGAGGCATTATCACTGAGGTATAACCAGATGCTCACATTCAGGCCTGGCCCCATTTTGGCATGTAAAGCCCATTTTTCGCAATCCAAATTCTAATATTCTGTTTTATTTAGAAAAATGTCATATTACAGAAGTAAAATGGGTTTGCGAATGCAATTTCATGTTGACCTTAAGAAAGGATGTTTACATTCATTTAATAAAACGCATAAATCTTGTTCATGTCGAACCATTCCCACACTGGCTTGAACGTATACACAAAAGGACACAAAAACAAACAGATACACACAGACATAGAAAACGTCATCTGTCATTTCACCCTTTCCTTTTGAAATCTGAAACTGAACAGATATGAAAGACTAATACTGAACATGTAGGTGTTCTTAAGTTCCTCAAAGTGTAACAGAGATTTTTCATCTAGCAGGTTAAACATGAGTTTTGTGCTTTTACATTTTATTTTAGCAATATAGCACAATGTAAGTTTTTTGTAAACTGGCACTAGTGAGTGAATGCCAAGGTGTCCCCTCCACAAGTATTTATAGAGCAGGGGAATGTAATACCTCAGCTGTTACCAAGGATACTGTCGCCACGGAGGTGCGGAAAAGGTAGATATGTGTGCTGGAACTTGGAGACAGAGATGATGAAACTGATGAGAAATCTGCATGTGTTTAAATGAGCTGAGATTCGTGTTGAGATTATGGGTACTGACAGCACTTTGAAGGCCTGACCTTGCGGGTGAAATTATGACAATACCCAATACCCTGTTGAACATTGTGATTGCCTGTGCAGTCGTTTTGCTAGAACAAATCCACTAGTGAAGCTGTTTGATCACAGATAGACAACCAACCAGCATACTAACTGAATATAATGACAGACACCTATGAAATAACCCTCAGCAGGCGGCGTGAGAATGTGCTGATGTGTTCACTTTGTCTTCAATTATCTTTCTGTTATTTTTCATCATCACCTAATCTATCTTTAACTGACAAAAATACCCGACATTCATGTTCACCCCCCCCACGCTCAGCCACAATTAGGCTTTTTGGGCTGTTAACACCTCCCAAAATCAGTGACTTCCCCTGTCATTGCTCCAGCTCTATCTAACACCCTTTCTCTCACTGATTTATCTCACCTGCGCACAAACTTGGAGGTGAACTTGCTGAAGATGCCGGAAGCCGCGGGTCGTCGTTGTTGGCTGTTGCCGTGGGAGAGGGAAGGGGAGGCGGGGGCTCCGTGGTAAGGAGAACCCTGTTGGTCCCGTGCGCCCCGCTGCTGGCCGAGGTGGAAGGTGTTGCGGGTGGGCACCCCTCTAGGGAAATTGGTACGGTCCGTCCCAGCTGCGCTGCTGATATTGTGGGCTGATGGGGAGGCACCAGGTGCTCTCTGTGGGGGATCACTGTGACAAAGTAATTTTTCCCCAAACAAAAGGAAACAAATCAAACATTATATAAAATTAAAACATTTAAATATTTACTTTACATATATATATTTTTTTAAATAAAATTGATTTCAATAAATATTTAAATGCATTTGAAATTTTTTCTATTTTAAAATGGACATTATAAAAATAAAAAATAGATAACCATTTATTTTACACTGTCTTTGTCACACATTAGGTATTACAGTAAATTATACATATTTATATGCATAAGTACGTTGTTAATTAATATTACTCAGTTTTAAATGTGCAATTACACTGTAACAATGACACTGTAAAATAAGGTGTAACCTAAAAATTCAATAAAAGTACAAATCAAATAACAAAATTTTTTTTTATACTTTTTAAATCTTTAATAAAAAATTAAATAAAATATAAAAAATATGGACATGGAAGGTCGATTTACACTACTTGTGTCTGCAGAAAGAATAGCGTATAATGGGTGTTTCAAACCTAATGTGTGAATATGAAAAATACTTGATTTATGCATTCATGAAATGCATAAAATCATGTTTGACTTCATAATACAGTTATGTATTATTCAATTTCATAATTTAAATTGAATGGTTAAAATATCAGGAGCTCTGTTCTGGCTTTTACAGAGCTCAAGTAACTTATATTATGTAATCTCAAAATAATGAGAACACAGACATCTCTGGCCCAATGGGTAGACATTTAATCCGTCATATCACACACACACACACACACACAGTAATTTGTGTGTGTGTGTGCAGTGAAGCAGCACACCTCCCCCATAGCTGTCCTTTCTGCACACTGTCTGTGAAAATCTCACCCAACCATGTTAGATCCATGCCAACATCTGTTTTAGGTGCCAACCAGTGTAGTAGAACCTAGCCAGAACCAGTCGCCAACTGGCACAAGCACAGCCAGCGAGGTCACATGACTCTGGGTAACTGAACCCGCCAAAGCTAGAACACAAAACACTGTCCCATCCATTTCAGCCAGGAAGTGAAGTGTGCTGGACCCATCTCAGAAACATAGCTGTGTTTGGATTAACAAACTATGATCTGCTCTATACACAGGCACCACATTATCATATCATTTAGGGACATGTTTATAGCTCCTGATTTGACATGGTTACACACACTGGTTTGCTTCGAGAAAGTAAAAACTTTTAAAGATTCTTTTACAGTCAACATGAAATCAAATTCAACCCCATTTATTTACTAATTTCTGGTCTTACTGTGCATGATTTTTTATGCATGTTATTCTAAAAAAAAAACATTCTGGTATGGACAAATAAAATCAAATACAGCAGAAAATCGTTCCTGATGGTTAAAATCAAATCCTGATTGACAATTTTATCTTTGAACATTCTGTTTCATCCTGAAATGCATCACATTATGGAAGTAAACTGGGTTGTGAGCATCATTTCATGTTGACTCTGAGAGTTAACAACAAAACTAATTAGTTGGTTACTGGGGATCAGCATTTACAATGACAATGGCTCGATTTTTCTCACTTTCTTTTTTATTTGTTTATTTATTTATTTTACATTTTGGCAGCACCACAATCACTTACCTTCTGCAGATCCACGTATGACCTCAATACACTGGCTAAAAATGACCTTCTCAAACCCTCCGTACACTAAAGTTCACAGCAGGTCATCACTAACACTTAAGGGTGGATTAAACTGGGGGCCTGAAAGACTGCACATTACTGGGAGAGTGTCCAACTCTACCACTTTACCATGGAGCAAGAATACTCGGGGGCAGATTTGGAGAAACTTTTTCGACAAACTCTGACTGTGCAAACTAATACACACAAACACAACACCTTAGCAAGGGACTCAGATGTTCCCATGGTAACACCGTAGTAAGTTAGATATGGCACACAGCTGGATGTTTCGAAGAAAAAAATAACATACGAGCACTCTAGCAAATATGAGCAGGAGCTTAAGAACCAAACCCATGCCACTGGGAAAAAAAATCTGCACTTATGATGCATGTCAGAACACACATGAAACATGTATGATGGGACCTGCATCTAGTATTATTCAGATATATCGTATATATTCTCTCGGAGCAGAGATTTTCACAGTGGCGAACCACACAGTTCCAAAGTGTCAAAGTGAAGGCCCTTGCACGTGACTCAAGTTGATGTTCCTCTAGATAGCAAAGCATCAAGCTACAGTGTAACCATCGACACCAGGTTGCACTCATGCAAACTGTTGAAAAGTTCAACAAAAGTATAAGATATAAGAGGGATTGACCCAGTGGCAGCTAAAAGTGTCCTGAGACAGTTTCATGAACCCATTTTTCTTTCTACATTTACATTTATGCATTCCCTGGGAATCAAACCCATTGCTACATCAGTTCTAAGTTTTTCTTCTGTTTGCTGTCACTATTTTCAGTTAACTTAAAGAAACCTTGTAAAATCTCCCTTCCTGTATGCTATTTTCAGCACATGTGGAAGCCAACACTTGTGTCCTGACATGAGTCACGTGAAAGGACCTTGAGAGACAGAATGAGCCAAACTATGTGCTGTACATGGCCCCTCACTCACTCGTTCATATATACAGTGCACAGATCTGAATATATGGCCCTTGCGCTGAGGTGCATTTCACTCCAGAGGGGAGACGGGGCAGAGAAGCACAGAGGAGTGAGAGAGACGATGTAACAGGACAGCAGTACCTTCTCTCAATGTTCCCCAACCACGCTCGGAAGAGGCTCAGCTCACTGCATACAACAGACCAGCCATTCACTTACAGCAGGACTGACAGGCTATCCAAACCATTCACACTCCATGCTGCAGCGCAAAAATTGATAATGTGTTCCTGGCGTGGTCAGTGTTTAGTGTGAATATGAGGTTATTGTTAGTGGCCTTGTGCAATCAGTGATGGTCAAGAGAGGACAGGAAACAATGTTTCCTGGGGGAGCGCGATTAGCTGTAAAGTGAAGTGGGGTCTTTGTAGCATCATTTTAGTTCAGCAACACTGCCAGGTATCGCCGTTCACATCTTAACAACCACTCAACTTCATATGAAAGCTGTAACAAATATTATTATTTCTTATTTGTTCCTGAAATCCCTGCTGAAAAAAACTGTGTTGTGGTCCAAGCTGGTATATGACAGACATTGGTGCATGCTACTTTTTAAAACAATTTTATCTAGCGTTGCGTTAGTTCTGGCAGGTCACGTTAGTCAAGCTCGCATCAGCTGACTCTCAGCTGATCCCCATCAACCTATGGGAATACGACACCTATCTAAGCATTCATATATAAGGTCCCTCAGTATTATCAGCAGTTTTCGCATTGCTCAATAGCTAATTACCCTCCTCCATCCCCAACTCCTCCTCTGTCAGTCAGGATTCAGCCTTCTGATTCTCCTTTGAATCAGACTAATTCTAAAATGTGGACATAACATTATTGAACTTTAACGATATCTGCAATACATTTATGTTGGTTCTGTTCTGTTTACCCTGGGGGGGGGGGGTTATCGCTGCTCTCCCTGCTCTCATCCATGCTAGGCTGCATGGATGCGCAGGGAGTTCTTGCCCAGAACAGAACCATACCGCCAATCCAAACTGTATGCTAATTGTCAATCATCTTTGACGATAGTGGTCCTGACAGAATTGCAGTGAAACTGGTTGACCAAGAAAGTCTTGTTGGTTTGAAGTAGTAGTTCATTCAAACTGAAAATTCTTAGTGAGATTTTTCTGGGTGAGCCTCATGTTGTTCCAAACCTGAATGACTTTCGTCTTTTGTCCATACAATTCAAGTCAGTGAGACATTTTTCAAAATATCATATTTTGTGTTCCACAGAACAAAGTCAGTCATACAGATTGGGAATGGCACAAGGGTGAGTAAATTATGATAATTCATTTTTGGCTGAACTATCCCTTCCCCTACTAGTGAAGAAGCCTGGACACAACAGTATCACATACTGTGAACCACAAGCCAAAACATATGCTGGTGGTCAGCCGTGCTTGTCTTTTCAGAAGGGATATGAAAATGTGTCTTGTTTTAGTCTTGTAGCACAACCATCTCCCAGTGTTGACTCGGTAGACTTCTGTCACCCCCTGACTTCCTGCAAGCTCTTTCCCTGCCAACTATACAATTTCTAAGAATGCAGAAACCCCCCGAGACATGCCACAGTTCCCAGATTTTATCACTTTATGTGACACTCTTCAGTAGTTGACATGACTGGTTTCCTGTTCGGTTCTCTATCTGGCGGCGTGGGGACTTGCCTGGGCCGGTGTGAGTGCAGGTCTGCGGGGCAGGGATGGGCGGAGGTGGAGAGGGACTTGTGATGGCGGGTGCGTGAGGAAGAGGAAGATGAGGAGAGCACGGCACCGGCTGAGGCCGTGGAGGCACGGGACCCGGGGGTGTTTAGGCTGAGGGGAGAGAGAGAGCGGCCCCTCCGTACACACACGCACAAATCAACACACACATAAACACGAGTGTGCGTGTATGTGTGGAGGCAGGGAGGGAGGGAGAAGCATTCCATTAGAAATAACACTTGGCACACATTAGAAAGAATGATGAAGACAGACAGACAGACCAATATATAGACCAACAGACAGAGAGACAGACAGATCAACAAACAGACAATAGATAGACATATAGATATAAGGATAGAACAATAGATAGACAGCTTGATGGATGATAGAGCGATAGATATAGCCATAGAAATTGGATGGATAGAATGATAGATAGAGTGATAAACAGAGCAATAGATAGGGTGACAGAGCAATAGATATACAGATAGATTGAGCAAGAGATTGACAGTATACAGTGTTAGATAGACAGACAGACAGAGCCATAAATGGACAGATGGATAGAGTAATGAATAGATGAACCAATTGAGCGATTGAAAGAGTGCCAAACAAAGCGATAGATAGATAGATAGATAGATAGATAGATAGATAGATAGATAGATAGATGGATAAACCAATTGAGTGATAGAAAGAGTGCCAAAAAAAGCGATAAATAGATGAGAGAGCAACAGATAAGATAGATAGATGTATCTGGGCATCTAAAGTGAGAGACAGTGGTGAATAACACAAGAGAGATGGAGGGAGGGAGAGGGAGGTCAAACAGAGTGCTGATTTCACAGAAAAGCACAAAAGAAACACACACACACACACTCCACAATGCAGGGATTAGTTGAGCTTGTGGTGAAGAAATAATATGCTATCACCTTGCTATGTGGCAGAGAGAAGCTAAGCCTATTACAGACGACTACAGCAACCTTACAACAGAGTTAATGGTGCTTTTTTTCCATCACAAGCCACCCTAATCCATTTAAAGCTATACATACACTAACAAAGACACACAAAGTCACACACTCACAACGCAGACAGAAGAAAAACAAAATTAGTGTTCTAAGACAAACGATCCAGGACAGAGAGAAAGAAATGGAAAAAGAAGAGGGATGTGTGGGGAATATTTAACCCGACACACCATCTGAATGCCTTCAGATAAGTTCATGAGAAAACACACAGGCAAATCAACAAAACCTGCAGTAGCATTAAAAGGACAAGAGGTTATAACTCTAAAGACCCCATGAAATCGTTTGATGGAAATAGTTTTCTTTCCTGTGTCGAAACATTAGTTACTTAAACAGGAAGTTGGGGCGTGACATAGCGCAGGCCTTTTTTTTTAAATAGCCTTTTGTATACATCACATGATTTGCTACTTGCTATTGCTAGTCAAAAGTTGACATTTGGAACAGATATTATTCTTATTCTAGAAACCATAAATTGAATTCATGGGGTCTTCATCATTCATCAGTGTTATCATAACATACTTACACACCCATAGAGAACTACAGTAGCAGAGCACAGCTCGAATAACAACAGTTAAAGGCTTGTTCACACCAAGTTCATAGGATACTCTGCCAAAAATGAATCAAATCTCATCATTTACTCACCCTTATGCTGTCCAAGAGGACTTATTACTTTGTTTTGTTTAGATGATATACACAGATTTTTCTAAAAATAATCAATCCATCTCCATATAATGCAAGTGTACAGGACATATGACAGCTGGCCAGAAGTGATAGGTTATAGTAAAAAAAAAAAAAAAAGTTACAAATAATAATACTTTTCTTACACCTATTGTTTCACTTCAGACATTGATTCAATAACTGGGCCGTATGGATTACCATCATGTTCACTTTGTGTGGTTTTTGAAGCATCAACTTTGGGAACAAAAAGCAATATAATCTGAGACAGCATGAGGGTGAGTAAATGATAAGAGAATTTTCATATTTGGGTGGAGTATCCCTTTCATGTGATTATAAGACATGAAAGTATAACAACTCTTTGCACCAAAACTATACACATCAAGTCCAATGATGAAAGTTGAAAATAAAAAGTTCATAGGATACTCTGCCAAAAATGAATCAAATCTCATCATTTACTCACCCTTATGCTGTCCAAGAGGACTTATTACTTTGTTTTGTTTAGATGATATACACAGATTTTTCTAAAAATAATCAATCCATCTCCATATAATGCAAGTGTACAGGACATATGACAGATGGCCAGAAGTGATAGGTTATAGTAAAAAAAAAAAAAAAAAAGTTACAAATAATAATACTTTTCTTACACCTATTGTTTCACTTCAGACATTGATTCAATAACTGGGCCGTATGGATTACCATCATGTTCACTTTGTGTGGTTTTTGAAGCATCAACTTTGGGAAAGAAAGCAATATAATCTGAGACAGCATGAGGGTGAGTAAATGATAAGAGAATTTTCATATTTGGGTGGAGTATCCCTTTCATGTGATTATAAGACATGAAAGTATAACAACTCTTTGCACCAAAACTATACACATCAAGTCCAATGATGAAAGTTGAAAATAAAATATATATATTTGTTATTCTGTGAGCATCTATGTAGCTCTGCAAATACTGCAAGCTTCTGTTATCAAAATCAAATCTTACTCTGCCGTTCACTTATAGGTCAGTTCCTGACACATGACCTAAAAGCTAATATCTTATTCTACTGAGAGTTTATTTTCTCCATCGGAACCATAAACTAATTCTGACACTAATAATAATAACAATGATAAAAGTATAACAAATTATCCATCTGCTATGTTCAGAGCTTGGTACAAATCTTTGGGTGTACCTGTCCTTGCCGTTTTGCACTCCCAGAGTGGCTCTCTCAGAAACGGGGGAATTTCTGCTGCGGCTTGTGCCTGTGGACAGGATACTATTCTGAAATTACAAACACACACAGGTGCAAACCAGTGTTGTTATTGTTAACTAATGCCAAATTTACACCGCAAAGGTGGCACAAAAGTGCTTCTGAAGTGGCATTTAGGTGTCTTCACACAGACTGTTTAAAGCTGCTCAGAGGTGGAATGAATGCATTTACACAGCAATGATACTTTGATACTAGGGTCTGATATTGTTCAGAGCTGGCATTTTTTAGTCAGGATTTCATGCAGCATTACATCTTTACACCGAATTTTGAGCAGGCACAGAGCAGCTTTAATTCAGCTGCGTAAATATGCCTTTAAAAAAACTAAAAACTTGTTGATTGAAATAAGGCTGAAATAAAAAAATAAACTATTAGATGAAAAACAAACTTACAAAAAATGCAGCAACTAACTGAAATAAAATAAAAAGTACTAAAACTACTAAACTAAAATAAACAAAGCTAAAATTAATGGTTATTATTTTAATAATAATAATATTTCTATATGTCTATCTTTTCTATTTCTATAATCATTTTCTGTAATTTCTATAATCTCTTAACTAGATTATTCTGATAAATGCACATTTGCATATATTAGTTCTGGAACTGCAAATAATCCAAGTTTGGGCTTGGAGCGATTAAAGGAACCATGAACCATTCAAAGGACAGCCCTGCTATGAACCCTGGGTGAATATTTAATGACAAACTAGAAACACAAAAAAAAAACAAATTTCTGTCTATTGCTAAAGGTGTGAAAATATTTGCTTTCTCATCCAACGTGTGGTAGAACTACTACTTGGTTGGTACTCTGACAGGGCCTATTTCATACAATAGTATTTGCACTTTCAAATGAGAACAAAAGAAAAAGGCACACTATCTAAAGATGTGCAAACCCAGAAACTCCAACTATGATGTGGTGTGTGTAAGCTCAAAATAGCATCCTCTGTTGCATTTTCACAGATATAACTCAAGAGCAGAAGCCATGAGCACTGGCTGTGCCAAACATCTCTCAGTGAGAGAGTGCACTTCAACCCTGGGCAAGCCCTTCCAGCCATCTGCTGCCTGAAAAATATCAGTGTGGAAAGCAGCAGGCTTTACAGAGCACCCCCATGCAACTGAGAACAGAAACAGTAGTTAAGATGTCTAAAAATTACCCTGCTATTATGTTAAAAGCTTCCTCAATCCATAATGTAATAACATGTTCTTCAAGTACATGGAAACTGAACTAAAGAACATGACGTGACTTTGATACTGTATTAGTCTAGTTGATAAGCTTGAGTTCCCTAGCTTGTAAAAAAAATCAAGCACTCAGTCTAGATAAACATGCTCTATAATTGATACAGTTCCCCTTTTTGTCATCGTGTTTTATATGTTGAAAAAGTTCTGGCATCTTTGTTTGGTGGTCGAGAGTGGAAGTGACTGGACAAGAGGGGGGCACAGAATTGGGTATACTTAACTAATGGTATCTGTGTACCTCTGGTAGGATATTTAATTGCTAGTTGATAAGCTTGAGTTCCCTAGCTTGTAAAAAAAAATCAAGCACTCAGTCTAGATAAACATGCTCTATAATTGATACAGTTCCCCTTTTTGTCATCGTGTTTTATATGTTGAAAAAGTTCTGGCATCTTTGTTTGGTGGTCGAGAGTGGAAGTGACTGGACAAGAGGGGGGCACAGAATTGGGTATACTTAACTAATGGTATCTGTGTACCTCTGGTAGGATATTTAATTGTACATTATCTTTTCTCCAACTTTTAAATTTAGTTTGGCTTTGCCATCACCTAATACACTCAAAGCTATTTTTTTATAATAATAATAACACATCCCTAAGAAACACATCACCAAACAGACACACACTTACAGTAGAGGGAGTGGAACTCTTTTTGCGTTCAATGGAGATAACTGGACTGGGTGGAACTTTGGTGGAGCTACTTGAACCTTTCCTCCCAGAATCCTCCACTCCATGCTTGTTTTCTCCCTGAGGCCGTTTCGAGTGTGAGCCTGAAGGACAAAGAAGAGAGAGTATGAATGGGGAAACATACTGTATGTGTGAATGTATGTTTATAAAGGTCTTCATTCACAAAAACTCCCAATCCGCTCACCCTGATCTGTTGATCTTCTGACAGGTTTCTGAGTGGATGACACACTGCGCTGTACCATATGAGGTGGAGAAGGGCCATTGCTGTTCGTGAGGTCACTTCCTGGGCGTGGCTTTAGCGACAAGTTGACACCCTCGTCAAGCTGTGAGTCAGAATTTTCAAAGGTGTGTGAGTGCAAAAAATGTGGGCAATAAAGTATGTGTGTGTTTATGTATGTGGGTACCTCTGAATTCCTATAGTCAAGCAGCAGGTAGGTTGCCATGACTTCATTGTATTTTTGTTTGATGAGAGATTCCTCTATTTCCTCTTGACTGAAACCCATCTGAAGCATTATGTCTAAATGGGCAACATACACACGTCATTGCAATACCACTCTAAAACATTTCCAAATCTCTGAACGTTTTCTATTTTGTATTTTTTTTAGAGATTTATTTTAACATCTAAACTATTTCAGATGTGTCACACACACCTGTTCTCCTGGGGTCTTTGTAGTCAGGTTGAGGTTCAAAGTAAGGCTTCAGTTCATCATCTTCATGACCTACATTCATCCAGCGATCCTTCATGATCTGCTGCTGAGCCAACGGCAGAATATAAGACAGAGAATAAGAGAGATGGTGAGGGATCACATAACTGTATCTTTACATGTTTTTAGGTAACCACACTATGAATTCAAGTGCAAATTTCTGCCAAAAAACCTGCTTATCTGAATAAAAGCAAAACATAATTTTGTCATTCACAGGCTTAAATGTAAAATATAAAGCATTACGCAAATGTAACCGATTTTGTCATGCTCATAGAATCAATAAAAAGCAAAAAAAAAAACTTTAACAGTAGAAATTAATTTAATTTCAATTAATATATTTATTCAAAATCACTAGCTCTCAACCATGGTCAGGGTCCACTAGGGGACCTCAGCAAGCTTCAAAGGGGTCTCTAGGTGAAATTATTTAAAATAAGACGAAAAAGCATTAAAATAAGACAATTAAGAATCAAGAAATTTCTTTTATTTTAATTAACCCCCCTAAGGGCCATTCACACAGAATGTGTCTTTGCGTCTAAAAACACGAGATGCAGCATTAAGGAATGATTTTTTAAAAAAGTGCAGTGCAGAATGCCTCTTCCGCCATGTTGCTGTCAAATAAAACAGTTGCCATGCCAAACTTGCAAGACAAAAGCTTGCAATGCTTGCCCCACCTCCGGGGTCTTCTGATTGGTCCACTGTATTGTAACTGACACTGATGAAAGGCACTGCATTTAAACATTGAAATTCATTTAACTTGACACAGTGTCTTAAAAACGCGGTGCTTATGTGTAAGACACTCCAAAACAGGCACATGTCATACATGTCCGTCTAGCAATGGAAAAGTAGCGCATTGGAATAGAAAAACGACCTCTAAGAATTCCCACAATCTTGGGAAAACCTGGATACATGATTAAAAGTGCGATTTTTTCCCCAAGTGAATTTATTAATCAAATCTTAAATGCCCCAGACATTTTTATACATTTTATAAAAACTGATTTTTTTCTGGTTATGCCAAACTCTAAAATCTTTCATCAGGTAGAAATTGAGGGGAAAAAAATATTTGCAAAAATCCTTATCCAGCAAATCATAAATGACTGGAAAAGTCATGGGGCCTTTGAATATTGTTGTGGACTACAGAAGGCTTTGGAGTCAAAAAGACAGAGATCTACTGTTCTACAGTCAGTTAATACTGAAGCAGCAAACTTTGCAAAACATAAAATTTGTTACTGCCAAAACTTAGATTTTTTCCCCAAGTGAATTTATTAATCAAATCTTAAATGCCCCAGACATTTTTATACATTTTATAAAAACAGATTTTTTTCTGGTTATGCCAAACTCTAAAATCTTTCATCAGGTAGAAATTGAGGGGAAAAAAATATTTGCAAAAATCCTTATCCAGCAAATCATAAATGACTGGAAAAGTCATGGGGCCTTTGAATATTGTTGTGGACTACAGAAGGCTTTGGAGTCAAAAAGACAGAGATCTACTGTTCTACAGTCAGTCAATACTGAAGCAGCAAACTTTGCAAAACATAAAATTTGTTACTGCCAAAACTTTTGGCCATGACTGTAAATAGGTATAGTATATGTAATAAAACATTCTGCCAGGAATTGCTTTCCATATAACATAGTGTTAATTTTGTCAGCTATTTTTAATTTAGTCTTAGTCCTGTGTCAAATGTAACTTTGACTTTTTATCATATTTAGTCAACTTGTCCTGTTTTAGTTTTAGTCGACTAAATGTCTGAGGCATTTTAGTCTAGTTTAAGTCAGTGGAAACTTACACATTTGTCATTTTCGTATTACTATATAATGGTTAAAATGATAAAAAAAAAAGATCAATTTTGCTCAATTTTAATTGCAATGATTGTTGTCATTTGGGAAATGTATTTTTACATTTCATCAGAAGTTGTTCTTACACCAATAAGCACAAATCAATATACTATCAACTCGTATGCATGGTTTATTTTACCTCATCTAGTGTACAGATTTATAACAAGATATCAATTAGAGGCTAAATAAACACCAAATACTTTAGATACTCGCCCCGTCTACGTCATGAAAACTGGCGTAACAAAAACTTACTCTCAAATATTATAACAGAGAAATTCCTAATAGTAATTCCAATAATTCTAAATTGCATTAAAGTTTCTTTTAAAACAACGGCAAAAAAAAACTTATAGCGCACAGAGGTTGAACTTTACAATCCGCAACCACTATCGCAAACAATACAGTCGAGATCCATGCCAGAACACAGACTGGCTGAATGACACTTTCATTTAAGCAGAATACCTCAAATGGAGATCGCTGAACTCCAGCTTACTTGTACAGTAGAATACTATATGTCGTGTTTTCAGATCACGGCGCCGCCGCAGAGAGAGCACGTGTGAATGGTTGACAGATTGCATAAAGCTGGGTTGAGTAACGTACCGTTTAACAGAAAAGCTCTGATTGGGGGATTTGATCTCTTGATATCTGGCAACCGCAAACATGAACGCTCGCATAATAGAGTCTTGCACAGCAGTCTGAAATGTTTTGGCTCCACTTTTTTCAACAAAAATAAAAAGGTTTTGGTAAAGTTTTTGCTCTTTTAACTACATTTTAGTCTCGTCTTTTTTCGTCAACAATATTGCATGTTCATTTAGTCTTCAGTTATCTTTTCATGATATTATTATCGTCTCGTTTTCGTCAGGGGAAAAAACTTAGTTGACAAACATTTTTCGTCATAAATGTCCATTTTACTATTTTGCAAGGTTCTTTTTTTTTTTTTTAAGATTTTTCAAGCTCAACATAGAGGAGTTTATAGGTATGTACTGTTTTGTTTTAAAATGATTTTTCTTATTTTGTGCTGAAAATTCATACTTGGTGTGACTAGGCTAATTTAAATGTAAGGCCTTTGTCTGTATTCTAGTTCACAGTCAGATGTGTATACATGTCTAAATCGAGCGCACCTCCAAACTTCCCCTCTTGGTAGGATTGAGGATGAGAAACTTTTTCAGCAGGTTCTCACAGTCTGTGGACATGTAGAAAGGAATCCTATACTTCCCTCTTAACACACGCTCTCGCAACTCCTTCATAAGACAAAGAGAAACACAGTGAGGATGATACAGTAGAAATGAGGAAGATAAATAAAAGGACAGTGACACACAGGGACATTAGGACAGCTATTCAGTGTCTCTCACCTTCAGGTTCTGTCCATCGAAAGGCAGCGAGCCACTGACCAGCGTGTAAAGTATGACCCCGAGACTCCACACATCCACCTCTGGACCATCATATTTTTTGCCCTGGAAGAGTTCAGGGGCGGCATATGGTGGGCTCCCACAAAACGTGTCCAATTTATTGCCCATCGTAAACTCATTACTGAAACCAAAGTCAGCGATCTTTATGTTCATGTCAGCATCCAGTAAAAGATTCTCAGCCTGAGGGAGAAAGAGAGGATGCCATGATGGTAAGAGGTTTGATACAGTGAACAAGAAGCGTTAAGTCTCCCTTTTTAACCTCAGCGCTCAAGTGCCTATCGGAAATGCCTGCTTCTGTTCCTTCAGGGTTGTCGAACTTTACCTAATGAGTTCTCTTATGCTATTGTGTGTGTGTTTATGAATGTGTTGAGACTTGCCCTCTGTGCTGCCACTCAACTTCTACACACCAATTTTAGCCTGCGCAGAGAAGCCGTGTTGCCTAGCAACAGATGCGGGGTGCTAACTGGGCTTGGTTTGCAGAGTTAAATATTACTCTGCCAACAGAGCCAAACTTTTACAACATGCAAACACACAGCAACCAAGAAATGGATGAGGCTTGGGCAGCACAAATATCTGACGAAGGTGATATTATATTGTCCTTGCACTTAAAACTCCAAATTGAATTTAGCTATGTTGTATTTAATATATGACATCTGTGTGTCCATTAGCTGGTTAACATGATGTTAATCAATCACATTTTACCGATTTCAGTGAAAGGATTTTGTTTTTGCAAAAAGGGCCCAATATGTTTAACTACATACTGTCATGTGGACAAACCAGTCACTGTTAATACAGTAAGAGTTCTTGGCTCTTCTCAATTTGGAGATGAGTGAAAGAAAAATACATTCAAATATTAGTTCAAGACTGACTTGAGCCTTTTAGATTAGAAGAACCGACTCATAAAAGTCACTGGTCATGCTGTACATTATTCAAAAGTTTGGAGTCAATAAGATTTTTTTACACACACCTGCTAACCAAGGCTGCATTCATTTGATTCATTGGAAAATACAGTAAAAACTGTCATATTGTGAAATATTATTACTATTTAAAATAACTTGTCTATTTTAATATTAAAAATTTAATTTAGTCCTGTGATGGCAAAGCTGAATTTTCATGAGCCATTACTCCAGTCTTCAGTGTATATAAATTATTTCAATCATTTTAATTTCCTTTGCTGGGGCAACCGGCTCTAAATACAACACAATCAACTTGAAAGAAATACGATATAGGTCCTGCAATCCAACCTGAACTGCCAGAAACCTCTCTAGCCACAATAGAGGTGTGGCTTAATGGTTAACACACACACAGAGACACAGATGCATCACTATTACAGTACAGTTGCAAACCTTGGGTAAGTGCTTTATTATTTGTGGCGCTCATATTAAATCAATAAGGCAAACACTGTCCTTTTCTATTGTAATCAATACATCTCCAGAATTGTGGTGACATTAGTTAGTGTACACCTCTGTGTGTGAGTGTGTGTGTGTGCATGCAAAAAAAAGAGACAGGCCGATAGAGAGAGAAAAAGGAAGAGGTTCAGACACAAGATTGTATACTATGCAGGGTTGTATACTATTTCTGGGGGTCCTGAGTGGGACATAAAATAATTACATTAAGTTATGCATAGAGACAGTGACTAACTCCAAAGTTCAAGGGTCACTGTAATGATGGTCTGGACCAATAAGCAACTTCAGTTACGTGGGCAGAATATCATCATGGGAACATTCATCCAGAGAGACACTTCCTTTCATCTTAACAAAGAGAAGATCTGGGGTCAGCAGTTCCAGAGTTCATAGTACACTCATGATAGCGTGTGGGTGTGTGTTTGAACAGAGGACTCATTCCTTCACCTGCACTTCTGTAATGGACTTTGATGACAGACACAGAAGAACTACTAAAGACGATGTGAAAGATGAAGGTACAGCTGAATGGAGATCTTGCTGCTCAGGGCATGTTTATATGTAACAGACACTAAGGGCCCTAATACACGCACACACATTCTCACCTTGAGATCTCGGTGTACAATACACTTCTGATGGCAATACTGCACAGCTGAGACAATCTAGAGAGATACAGAGAGAAGGTGTGGTGAGTAATCAGGAGAGTAGGTGAAGTCATTTTGGCTACTGATGGGAGTTGTCGCTCTTTAATTAGGCTGTTCTATCAGTAATTAAACCATCATACACTCAGATGCACACAGCAGAGTTAATGAGCGCGCGCGCACACACACACACACACACACACACACACTAGCAAAAAAGGGCCACTTAGCATCACCTGTCACAAACACTACTGTTTAAAACAGTATATGCTTACCAAAGCCCAATTTATTTGATTATATATACAGTAAAACAGACATATTGTGAAATATTACAATTTTTTAAATTATTATTACCGTACTAAAATAAACAGGGTTCAAAAGTCTGAGACCATATTGAAAATCCGGGATTCTAAAATCTAATTTAAAATGGAAAATAAATAGTTTTAGAATTTTTAACATTTTAAAAGTTTAGTGTAAGTGTAAAATTAATTTGATTTCTAGGTCACTAATTAAATAAACTTTTGTCACTGATCATGTGAACTCATCTGTACAGATGTCAGATGTTCTTGCTTCTATTGAAACAATTATACAATTAATACAATGCTGTTTGGATCATTCTCAAATCATCCTGGAAAATATGATCACAAGCTTTTTTTTTTTTTGCTAATTCATGTTAATTTTTTGATATGACTGAACTGAAGCAAAAAAGGGCCACTTAGCATCACCTGTCACAAACACTACTGTTTAAAACAGTATATGCTTACCAAAGCCCAATTTATTTGATTATATATACAGTAAAACAGACATATTGTGAAATATTACAATTTTTTTAATTATTATTACCGTACTAAAATAAACAGGGTTCAAAAGTCTGAGACCATATTGAAAATCCGGGATTCTAAAATCTAATTTAAAATGGAAAATAAATAGTTTTAGAATTTTTAACATTTTAAAAGTTTAGTGTAAGTGTAAAATTAATTTGATTTCTAGGTCACTAATTAAATAAACTTTTGTCACTGATCATGTGAACTCATCTGTACAGATGTCAGATGTTCTTGCTTCTATTGAAACAATTATACAATTAATACAATGCTGTTTGGATCATTCTCAAATCATCCTGGAAAATATGATCACAAGCTTTTTTTTTTTTTGCTAATTCATGTTAATTTTTTGATATGACTGAACTGATGATATGATCTGTAACTAAAAGTTATAATAGAAAAATCGAAGCATTTTCACTAGTGGGCTCAGACTTGGACCTCAATGTACGAACATGTGAGCTTTGACACTGAAGCATGACTCACTCACATGCACTGGCACTGACCTGTCTAAATTTGGCACGCGCTTCCTTTTCTTTCATCCTCCCGTGAGCAACAAGGTAATCAAAAACCTCGCCTTGGAAATGGAAGAGGGGAACATTGCAATAGAGTAGAAAATGACAGAGGAAGGCAAATGAGGTAAAGGAGTGGCACAAGAAGAGGAGAAGAACAGACCGATCAGGCAAAGGAGAAAGGATGATGGGAGAATGACATTATTCAAAATGCAGTGTTCTGATTTTTAGGTCTTGACATGATTGACAGCTGGCAGTTCTAGTCTTTCAGCCCACTCACCTCCACTGGCATATTCCATTATTAAATACAGCGTGTTGTCTGTCTCGATCACCTCAAATAACTTCACTGGTGGAGAGAAAGAGAGATTACCACAAATCAAAACATGCAAGAGACTATTCACACCAAATTTGAATTTTAGGCACATCCCCAACAAGAATTAACCCATCTCTATGAAATCATTCACATCTTTAACTTATTGGTTAAATGCCTGACATAAGGTCTGCATTAACACAATCTCAAGATACTTTCATATTTTATTCATGACATAAAATACATCAGTAATACCCCCCCCCCCTTAAAAAAAAAGCTTTTACTTGTCTTGATTGCTCTTAGACTGCTGCTAACAAGTGGCTAAGTAGGACTACAGAGGTTGTCAGGGACATTAAACATACCGAGCAGGTAAACTCATCTACTCACTAGTCCACTTTTACAGTCTCACTGTGTTTATAATTGACCCTTCACAAAGACCCGCCCCCCCTTAGTTACTGCTGCTACGTCCAACAAGCCATGGTGCTCTCACACCACACATCATGATCTCACACAGTGAAAAACACATCGTGGAACAAAGAGGACACTGACAACACATCGACAGACAAGAGAGAGCAGGTTACTTTTGGTATGAAACAAATTTGGAATTTTTTTTAGAAATTCAGCTTTCAAATTGTGTCATTTTTTACGAAATTCAAACAGTAAATACAGTTTTGTGGTTCTTTAGGGTGCTTTCACACCTGTCTCATTTGGAGCGTTTGATTTGGAACCTGTCTTCATATTAAAATGTTGTATAAACACACAATAAGCCCGCAGAGCATACATACATCTTAATGAGCGAACCAAACCAAGAAGAAAACGCAACATTGTAACAGGCGTTCCTGTGAAGGTTTTCTATTGTGGTTAACAGTGCTAACAACTGAGGTCGAAAAAAAAATCATATTACTGATGTAGCACATCTACACCTCTAAAGCACAGCATTATTACTTAATGGCATGACACCATATGAGTTGGAGGTATGATGGAACGCAGTGGTGATAAATACATTATTTCTATATGAAGCGCTTCAGGCTTTGCAATGAATGCTACAAAATCCACCATATGTGTCTTGAGCAGCTGACATGATTATAACCAAAGTTTAGCGCTAAAGCTTACGCTTACAAACTGCATTAGAATGAGTTTCCTGAGCTGAGCAGCAGTGACAAGAAAACAAAAGTCTCATAAGCAACAATAAAAACCCACAAACCCTAAAGGGAAAAAATGGAAACGTTCCAAATCCAAACAAACAGCATCTGATAAAGAGAGATGCACTAATAAAGTAGAATTATAATGAACAGGCTTTAGGAGTAGGTTTTAAAGCTCAGAGCTATTCTATTCATCACAGCCTATTCAACGAAAACAGGCCACTACTGTTTGAAATTAATGAAATGAATAAAATACATAATCCCTACTTTGTGTGTCCTCACGGAAAAGATCAAGGAGCGTTCCAGATCAATCAGCTGTGATTATGTGATGTGATACCAGCACAGCCGCAATCGACCATTGAACAGAGAGAGCAAGGACTCTGAATCAGGACTGAATCCACAGTGCTGCTTCCTCAAAGGGGGCAGGTATTTCCTTTCATATTTCAGTTCTGTGCTTTGATATTTATGAGCACAAGCTGAGAGCTAATGAGCTAGTGCTTCTGTCAAGACCACCGTCACAGCACAGGCAAACACACACACACACACACACTTAAATGCACAGTTCAATATATCAGCAGTAACTGTCTTGTGTGTAGGTTTGAACGAGTGCGTATCAGATTCAGCACACATCAAACAGTCCATTTCTTCAACATCTATGACATCAAAGTCAGGAATGCCGATTTTAAACTATTTCGGCAGACTGCTCTTATCTTGGATCGAACAATTCCTATGATTCATGTTAGACACTGATTTGAAATACTAAAATAATTTGGCCAGTTAGATGGGTTCTTTCTAATTCACTCACCGATGTTTGGGTGATTCAGAAACTTCATGATTCTCACTTCTCGGAGGAGCTGAGAAAACACAATAAAGAGAAGATTTGAGAAGATTGTAAGCCTTGACAATAAACTATTAACCTGATTCTTGTGATAATGCCAGATTCATTAAATTATACAGATAGTTTACCGAAAAAAATTGTCCCCAATGGGGACCAGCAACTGTTTGGTTACCCACATTCTTCAAAATGTCTTCTTTTGTGTTCAATGGAAGAAAGAACCTCAAACAGGTTTGGAACAACTTGAGGGTGAGTAAATGATGACAGTTTTCATTTTTGGATGAACTATCCCTATAAAGACTCGGGTCAATCCCATTTGAAGCTGGTTTGCTGGTCGTTCAGTCTGGTGTTATAGGGGTTTTTTGAGCAGTTAGTCAAAGTTTCTGAACACCAGCTTGGTCAGGCCGGCAGACAATCTATGACCAACAAAAGATTTTGGGTTGGTTTAAGCTATTTTAGGCAGGATTTACTAATAAATGAAGTGATAAACAATGAAAAAACTGTATCTGAAAATTTACTATTGTCTGTTTAATCGAACACAGATGTACTGTGGAAATCTGGGATTACATACAATGCTGTTCAAAAGTTTGAAAAAAGTATATATATTTTTTAAATAATAGGGTATGTATATCAAGACTACATTTATTTAATCAAAAAGTCAAAAACAGTAATATTGTCTTTATTTTAATAAATGTATCACTTCCGTTACATGATCCCTAAAAAAAAGATGTTAATTTAGTATTCAAGAAATCTTTTATCTTATTATTATTAGAAGTTGAAAATGGTTGTGCTGCTTAATGAAGTGTGGAGAGTGATCTTTCCAGGAGTCTTTGATTATCAAATTTTGAAGAACAGCATTCATTTGAAATATAAATTTTTTGTGCGTGTCGTCATTTTTGATCAATTTAATGCATCCTTTCTGAATAAAAGTATCTTTCAAAAAACAATTAATTCCAAAGAACCTTTCAGACCCCAAAAAATCCTATTTGTGAATGGTAGTGTATTAACATTTTACAGCACATGCATTGTTAAAATTTCACTAGCAGCAGGAACAATGCATTAACCTCATTTCTTTAATACCCTCCAGGATTCTGCAGTAGTCACAGCAAAAAGTTTATGGAACGTGACCAGTGTATATATGTGTGCGTGGGGGTAAAGCAGAACCCGTTCATTCCCACGTCAGAGGAAATCCTTCAGCCTCTCTTCCTGTAATTACCGCCTCTGAGCCCTCTCTCCAGACAGATATACAGATAAAAAGAGGAGATCTGCAGACTCACTTTCTGAAGACTAGAAGAGTTGAGTTGTGTCTTGTCTATGATTTTCACTGCTACCTGAGACAAAAGAAACACACACATATTAAACAGCTCTCTCAAAAATAAATGACCTTTTTCAAAAAGATTTTTTAAAATTCTAGAGTAACACTAGAAAGATGACTCTGAATGCTAACTGTGCTAGAGATATATTTGCATGTTTCTGCAACTTCAGGCACCAGAAGCATGCCCCAGGGGTTGCTTTTTATTAAACCTATCCCATTTCAACTTTTGCTTTTTGTTATACAAATATCACATTAAAATTGGCTTAAACACATTTCACAATGCCTTCCCTTATTTTTGTTACTTGTTGAAATAATTAAAAACCTTTTACATATTTATTGTTTTGAAAATGATTTCTATATATCCCTGTTCCACAGTTGCATCATTTTCAGCCAAAATATATTTTTATTTTATTTTTATTTAGCAAGGAGGAAATGGTATCACTGAAGAACATGCTTTGGAATGTTGAAACATGTAAAAAAAATTAAAGAGAAATTCATCTTAAATAATATTTTGCATATTTGATTACTTCTTTGTAGTCTGAATTTGAGCAAAAAAATCCAAACCACAAACATAGGTGATTTGAAATGAGATTCAGCATATCTGGAGCAAGTGCACGAACACTTTGTCTTAAGAACTAGTCTGACTAACTACTGACTAACCGCACTTTCTTTCTCAAATTAGACCAATTAAAATTTTTATGCAACTGACAAAGTTATGACCAGTCTTAAAAAAAAAATAGACTAACTTAATACTAGTCTAAGCAGTTTATGCAACAGGCTGGACTTGAATCACAGTCAGGCTAAATCTCAAACGGTCAAACCATGAAATAAGTGTATTATATGATGAAAGTATCTGCTATAAGACTAACTAGTATTTCGTTTTTAACTGTGCATTATCAATAACAATTTGGAATTGTCGGTTACATCTGTGTTAGGGTGCGTTCACACTTGGCATGTTTGGTTCGATTAAAACGAACCCTGGTGCGATTGCTCTGTTAGTGCGGTTCATTTGAGTAAGTGTAAACGCTGCCATCCGAACACTGGTGCACACTGTAAGGGAAACAGGTCGCTAAATCTCAAACGGTCAAACCATGAAATAAGTGTACTATATGATGAAAGTATCTGCTATAAGACTAACTAGTATTTTGTTTTTAACTGTGCATTATCAATAACAATTTGGAATTGTCGGTTACATCTGTGTTAGGGTGTGTTCACACTTGGCATGTTTGGTTCGATTAAAACGAACCCTGGTGCGATTGCTCTGTTAGTGTGGTTCACCAGGACCGCTGAAAAGATGGGTCTTGGTCCGCTTCCAAACAAACTCTGGTGCGGTTCGAATGATATATGAACGCAACATGGACCAAATACTTCTAAACGAACCAAAAACAGGAAGTAATGACAAGATGCGATGCTATGCAACATGATTTGACGACGTGGTGTAACCAAAACAAAATTAGCAGAGGGCAAACGTGGAGCTACGATGAGGTAAAGTGCCTCTTATGTGCTCCTTGTGAGTTTGCAGGTGGTGAAAATAAAATTATATGTACACGCAAGAATGAGCACGCTTAGTCCAGAGGACGGCATTAGGTGTGTTCGACTTAAAGGGGCGCTGAGCAGACCGTTCGGTTAATGGGTGCTTTGATATCATACACTCGCAGCGCCGCTTTAAGTCTAACGCACCTTTTGTTTGGGGTGTTCAATGAGTTCCGTCACGATATATACGTCATTCATGCCAACCAGTCAGGTTGTGAACGTATCACTATGCCTTTAGGTTCGGTGTCTTTAGGGCGCTGAGCAGACCGTTCGGTTAATGGGTGCTTTGATATCATACACTCGCAGCGCCGCTTTAAGTCTAACGCACCTTTTGTTTGGGGTGTTCAATGAGTTCCGTCACGATATATACGTCATTCATGCCAACCAGTCAGGTTGTGAACGTATCACTATGCCTTTAGGTTCGGTGTCTTTAGGTTCGCTGTCAAAAATGCCAATGTGAACGCTAAGCGGACCAGGATCAAATATATAATTTTCCTTTTTGGTCTGGACCAAATGAACCAAACAAACCGAACTACAAGTGTGAACACACACTTAAGAGGGAGCTGATATGCTGTAAAAAAACGATTTTTCAAAGTTGTAAATAAAACAAAGCTCATTAGAGTATGTTTTACAAGAAAATACTATTTCAGTCTTTCTACTTCAAAATTTCACATTTAGTTTGTTGCTTGCCATTACTTTGTGATTGTTGAAATTTACTTGTGAAAAGTAAATTTCACACAATTTTTTTTTCAGTGTAGTGAGTATTCACCTAACTAGATCCACTAAAAAAGGTAGATACACAGGAGATCTAGTTACCTCTTTAGAAGTGAGGACATGTCTGGCCAGTTTAACCTTGGCAAAGTTGCCCTTGCCGATGGTCTTCAGCAGTCTGTAATTTCCTATGTGGGGGTTTTCATCCACAGTCGGCACCACATTCCGACTACGTGACACACTGGGACGCCCTCCTCCTTTGGCATCAGAGTGGGTCTGACAGAGAGAAGGGATACAGGGATCAGAAAAATATTTCAGATGGCCACACTCGGATGACATTCAAATTCAACTACATTCTCCCACTCTCTCGCTTTCATACACACACAAACTCACACATGAGGATAAATGATTCAACCTCTGATTGAAGTGACTACCTGGCAATTGAGGGGTCAGAAGCAGATCAGTGAGCTTGAGTGATATGTGAGGTATGAACAGAATCACGGTTGAAATCTTGTATGTAACATGTCATTGTTGTGCTCTAGAGCACAGAAAGTGTAAAATAAGCATTTGAAGCAGCACTTGGTGTTTGTTAAGTAGAATCATTTGACAACCTTTGACTGTTGGTAAGAAGACTTTCTGTAGTTATGGAAGACAGAAGAGTTTACTACCGTTCAAACGTTTGGGTCAGTAAGGCTCTTTTTGAAGGAAATTAATATTTTTAATCAGCAAAGATGAAAGTAAAGACATTTATAATGCTACAAAATATTTCAATTTCAAATAAATGCTGTTCTTTTAAACTTTCTATTCAAAGAATCATGGTTTCCACAAAAAAATAAAATAAAGCAACAACTGATTCTGATTATCACAACTGATAATAATAAGAAATGCTGTGCTTACTGAGCACCAAATCAGCATATTAGAATGATTTCTGAAGGATCATGTGACACTAAAGACTACAGTAATGGCTGCTGAAAATTCAGCTTTGCCATTACAGGAATAAATCACACTTTAACATAATAAAAAGAAAACAGTCGTTTTCAATTGTAATAATATTTCCACAATATGTTTTTACTGTATTTTTTTATCAAATAAATGGAGCCTTGGTGAACATAAGAGACAAAACAAAAAAATCTCCAACTTTTACATGGTAGTGTGTAGTTGCTGTATTTGCTGGATAGCAAATGAACAGGAATAAGGGCTCAGAGAAACACATACATATTCAAACTCTGGGTCTGAAAATATGCATATTATGTAATGCATCACATGCACCATGTTAATTTATGATGTCCTTCAGCACTGGTGAACACTCTCAATGTCCTTTTATTCACTGACCCAGCACCGACCTTACACAGTTTTTTTTTTTATCATTACTACTATTGATCATACTAAGCATTAGGAAATGATGGACAGAAGTGGCAGGTCTGAGTAAATGACATAAGCCAGGCTTGAACTTGCATCGCCTACATTGCTTTTTTCTGCAGAACTCAAAAGATATTTTTTAAAAAATGCCTTAGTGTATTACAATTGAAATCAATGGTTACCACAGAAGAAGAAAAGTCAAACAGGTTAGGAATGACATGACAGTGAGTAAATGATGACAGAACTTTCATTTTTGGGTGAACCATCCCTTCAATAATGCTTATCAATAGAAGAAAATTATGTGACAAGAGAAAGGAAGATGCATCGGCACTGCAATTATAAAGCATTCTAGTGAATGAAAAATCATAATCTTATGAGACCTTGCTACAGTTTGGGACGTGTTCCTAAACACCCAACAGTCCCTTAACCCCACTAAATCGTCTCAACTCTCCCGTCCAAATCAAGATTAAATCCCAATTTCCCACGTTACCCCACTACACTGGAGAAACATACAGATTAGATTAGATTAGATTTGATTAGATTAGATTAAATCAGACGGGTCCATCTGCTAAAGCCGCAAATACACAAACAAACACACACACACACAAATATGCTGTGTGCTTCTCTATGTTTTCCCGTTTTCATTCCATCACAAACATAAGCGTGTTAACATTTACACAAGTAGTATCACACAGCATTTATCATTTTAATCTCTAACTTTACAGGAGTTTCTCAATTTTTGTACTCAAGCTAAAGCAGAGCTCATTAAAGGGAAAGTTCAATCATCAAGAGGGACCCAGCCAACTCCATGAGACCTGTGGTGCGATGCGTGTGTGTTGTGTGTGCGTGCAAACCACAGTTCACATATCCGAGCGCTGTACTTCATGACAGCTCCATCTTCAAAGACCAACCGATCAAAGTTCAAAGCCATAAATGTAATGCTTGACGTCAGTCCACTAACTGGTGCACACTCAGAGGTATGATTTTAAAAGAAGACGCTCTTTATTTCTTTACACGTTTCACATGATTCCAATTTTGAAAGAGGGGCAGCTCACAGGAAAGGCATGAGAAAAGCTGGATGTCTGAATGTGTGTGTTTATAGGTAAACTAAGCCAAGAGCAGTAGCAAAGGTCAGGGCATGGAAAGCTGGAGATTGACAGTGTGCTGACAGGATCAGAGGGGCAGGGAATTAAGGTATTAGAGGGCATGTGTGCAGGTATGGCTGGGGACTCAGATTTTAGACCTTGGTATAGCTTGTGTGTGTGCATAGTCATGTGAGCGCTGATACATACACTGTCATTCAGAAGTTTGGGATCAGTAAGATTTGTAATGTTTTTTTTAAAGAAGTCTCTTCTGCTCATAATGGTTGCATTTATTTGATCAGAAATACAGAAAAAACATAATATTGAGAAATATTGCAAATTAAAATAATGGTCTATTTTAATATACTTTAAAATGTAATTTATTCCTGTGATGCAGATCTGAATTTTCAGCATCATTACTCCAGTCTTCAGTGTCATATCATCCTTCAGAAATCATTCTAATATGCTGATTTATGATCAATATTGGAAACAGTTTTGCTGGTTAATATTTTTTTTGGAACCTGTGATACTTTTTTCAGGATTCTTTGATGAATAAAAAGATAAAAAGAACAGCATTTATTCAAATTAGAAATATTTTGTAACAATATACACTACTGTACACAGTACTGTTCAAAATATTTTGGGGTCAGTATTTTTTTTCTTTTTTTTTAAAGAAATGAATGCTTTTATTCAGCAAGGATGTGTTCAATTGATAAAAAAAGTTATAAAGATTTATATTGTTAGAAAATAATTCTATTAAGCAGCACAACTGTTTCCAACATTGATAATAAATCAGCATATTAGAATGATTTCTGAAGGATCATGTGCCACTGAAGACCTTGCATCACAGAAATAAATTATATTTTAAAATTATATTAAAATAGAAAACCATTATTTTAAATGGTAATAAAAAAAAATTCTGTATTTTTGGTCAAATAAATGCAGCCATGATGACCAGAAAAAAACTTCTGGTCATCACATTAAAAAAATCTTACTGATCCCAAACTTTTGAACAGCAGTTTACATAACGCAGAACTGATATCAGAGAAAGCCTTTGTCAATCATGGCCTCCTAATAATCACCAACCATTTGATTGGCTCTATGGCTTTCTCTCCTCTCCACCTGTAGCTGGTGTGTGGGGAGCGCACTGGCGCTGTTGTCCCGTGGCTGCCGTCGCATCATCCAAGTGGATGCTGCACATTGGTGGTGGTTGAGGAGAGACCCCCTCACATGATTGTAAAGCGCTTTGGGTGTACAACAATACACAAAGCGCTATATAAATGCATCATTCATTCATTCATTCATTCATTCATATCAAATTATCAATACATCACACATAAACAGCAATGAGACACTCTGCTACAATGTCACAATGCACTTTTACAATGGCACTCTGCTTTCTATCTAATATTTCTTCCTTATTAAGCAGAACTTCACGAGACCTGCCCCACCGCACATGCAAACATACTGAAAAAACAAGTGTATAAACAAGTATTATTTACCATTTAAAGTGTCCTTATTATGCTATTTGAAATGTTTATAATTTGGTTTTGGGAGTCCCCAACAACAGGTTTACATGCATGCAAGGTCAAATAACTAGGGCTGGGTATCGATTCAGATGTCCCGATTCGATTTGATTTCGATTTGCAAGCTCTTGATTCGATTCGATTCTCGATTTTTTGATTACATTCAGTGAACATAGTTTTAACACAAATGCTATTGATATTTCAAAAAAATTAACAGTAAACATCAGTTTACAAATGGTGAATTAATAAAAAGAAATTAAGAACCACATGCCTGTATTTTAAACATATACTTTTTTTACTTTTTTTATACTTTTTAAAAAAATAAAAATAGGGCCCTATAAAATGTTCTTAATTTTTCTGGTAATCAGATGAAGGCATAAAACATTAATTTAATTGATCCTAATCAAATGAAAAGTAAACCCTTTTATTTTTTTGGAAAACAAAGTGCTGCACAACAGAGGTTTACTGTTAAAATTAAAAAGAAAACAGATGTGATTATTCCTTTAAAAATAAAGATGTATTAATATTTATTAGCAGTAGTAGCATTGATTCTTAAGACTGCTAAATAGTAATATATTCAGACAGTAGAATGTTAAACTAAACTTTTATTTTGACGGGTTGCCGTGAAGAACTTGCAGCTGCTGTGTATGTGATATGACGGTAGATTTCTCAAATTAAATGATAAATGCTAATGAAGTGACTCTCAGAGCACCTGGAGATGACATTTGTGTTCATATCATCATATAGTGAGACGGTAGAAGCTGAAAACACCGCAAGCGTCATCCGCACTTTAGTATGTGTGTAGTAAACAAAACAGTGCGCCGCGCCATCCGCCATTCATGCATTGCGGAAATCATGGTGCCTTATGCGTGATATCAAATGCTTCCGCAGATTTATAGTATTACTATAGCATTTCACCTGAGCATTGCAAATCACGCGTATGGCCATGATAACATCGCGCAAGGTAAATAAGGGTGACATCTAGTGGAGAAGACTAATGATAAGATTCACGTTAATCAGATCTTGTTTTAAATGTGTGCTGAAATAAATACCGGAAAAGATAGATTCGCGGCTTTTGAGAATCGATATCGAATCGGCGTCATTTAAAAAACGATTAATCGTTTTTTTTTGCCCAGCCCTACAAATAACACTTTAATTTTCTTATAATATGCATTTAATTTTACGTTATTTCTCAACGACTCTCAAATGATTCGTTCGAAGATTCATCTTTCCAAACCACTCCTTTGCGTGAGGCTACTCTGCTCTGATTGGTCCGATGACCCAGTCTGTTGTGATTGGTCTACTGCGTACAGCGCATGTCAGAAACAGAATGCCCATCACTAGTACTGGAATACGGCTTATCAATAATACATCCTATTATAATGATGATAGTGCTCCACTCTGTTCTAAAAATAAAGAATCAGAGGGGAAAAAGTTGTTTTACACTTACGTTAGTGAACTAGGTCCACAGCTTAGTAGTAAAAACCCAAACAATAATGGTATATGCGTTAGTTGAACACAGACATGGAGTACTGATAAAGCACTGCCGTTTGTAAACCAACGTATTGCTCCATCCTTTATCATGATTCCAAGTAATAAGAACGACAGACATTCTATATTAATCGACACATTTCTAGGCCCACAGCTGATTAGCAGCACTGTAACGGGAATTAGATGGAGACCTACAGCTACATTGAGTGTATACACAACACAAGCCTACATATTTTGCACATTTGACAGAACATTAAAGCAACAATTATTAATCATACTTACAGATTGTGATTCAGAGGAGCAAGCTGGTCCAAACAAACTGGGCACTGAGCCATCTTTCAAAGACAACCGGTTTATGAATCCCGCGTTGAACTCGCAGGGATTTGGGAAGCAGTCATCAGTGAAATGACGGGAATACAGCAAAAGGTTGGGATTATACTGCTGGGGTATCGTAGTAAAGATGAATTTTAACCGCTGACTCTTCTTCACAGCCTCATCCTTTGGAAGTGAAAATAAACCGAATTCACTTTTATCGCGGAGAGCACAGATTCTTCTCAACATTACGTTATCCACACAAACAAGCTACAGCGTTTGAGGGATGTTTTTGCGGAATTTCCACGTAGAATGTAGGCGGGCATTATGCGAATGTGGTAACTTGCGACATGTGAACTTCGCGGAAATGGGATTAGAATTTAAAACTACTCGTTTCAGCAGTTCAGAGTCGACTCCTTATGAGAAATATGATGCACTTTCAGCTTTACAACTTTGAAGACTGTTTACATTCACATACAGCTACATTACACACTGCATCAAAGGTAATTTACAAAAATACATAATAGGGGCACTTTAAAGCATCAGAACTCAAAACTCAGAGAGTTGCCTGTCTAGATGTCGTTTGTAGGCAACATAGCTGCACTCCCGACACAAAGACTGTTCCAAATGTTGAATATTTGATTTAAGTAAAATTTTGAGCCATTATCGGTGGACACAGCAATCCCACAGTTCATTGCAAACAAAACAGTTATAATCCTCACAAGGACTGCATTTGTTGGATCAAAAATATAGTAAAAACATTAATATTGTGAAACATTCTTACTATTTAAAAAAAAAATTATATTTTTGTTTTCATTTTAAAATGAAATTTATTGTGATTGCAAAGCAGGATTTTCAGCAGTCATTACTCCAGTTTTCAGGGTTATATTGATCCTTCAAAAATCATTATAATAAGCTGATGAGGTACTCAAGTAACATTTATTATGATCAATTTTGAAAAGAGTTGTGCTGCTTTATATTTTTGTGGAAATGGTGATATATTTTTTCAGGATTTGTTGATTAAAAAAAAAAAGTTCAAAAGAACAGCACTTATTTGAAATATAAGTTACTGTCACTTTTGATCAATTTAATGTATGACTGATAAATAATTCTTGAATAGTACCGTAGTGGAGGAAAATTTAGGGTTGAATTTTACATATTCTTCCAGTACTGAAAAGTAGAAGTTAAATTTATTTTAAAACAAATCTTTAAAAAAAAATTAATTTTTTTAAATATAATCCTCACAAGGACTGCATTTGTTGGATCAAAAATATAGTAAAAACATTAATATTGTGAAACATTCTTACTATTTAAAAAAAATTTTTATTTTTGTTTTCATTTTAAAATGAAATTTATTGTGATTGCAAAGCAGGATTTTCAGCAGTCATTACTCCAGTTTTCAGGGTTATATTGATCCTTCAAAAATCATTATAATAAGCTGATGAGGTACTCAAGTAACATTTATTATGATCAATTTTGAAAAGAGTTGTGCTGCTTTATATTTTTGTGGAAATGGTGATATATTTTTTCAGGATTTGTTGATTAAAAAAAAAAAGTTCAAAAGAACAGCACTTATTTGAAATATAAGTTACTGTCACTTTTGATCAATTTAATGTATGACTGATAAATAATTCTTGAATAGTACCGTAGTGGAGGAAAATTTAGGGTTGAATTTTACATATTCTTCCAGTACTGAAAAGTAGAAGTTAAATTTATTTTAAAACAAATCTTTAAAAAAAAATTAATTTTTTTAAAATTAGCATTGACATGTTCTATTAATTTTTTGTGCTTTTAGCTTAGCAACATGCTACCATCAATCCCTAATGGAGTCAAATGTGATTGTTAGTCAAGTCTTTTGTGAGTGTCACATGAGCAACTTGTATTTGCATGCATGACTGACCCTTAATTGAGTTGCTGGACTGGACATATAGTGTTTCAATTCAGTCACTTCCAGGTTCCATTTCAGTTAAAATGCTTCCTTAAAGGGATAGTCCACTCAAAATGTCAAATTCGGTCATCATTTACTCATCAGTACAAACCTTTATGACTTCATTTTTTCCGTGGAACACCAAAGAAGCTATTTAGAAAAATGATCCAATGTTTTTTGCCCATACAATGGCAGTCAATGGGGTCCAATGTTGTTTGAATATTTTCTTTTGTCTTCTACAGAACAAAGTCAGTCACACAGGTTTGGAACAACATGACGGTGAGTAAATAATGACAGAATTTTCATTTTTTGAGTTCATTCAAAACTTATTCAACTTCTTGTTGCTTTAAAGTGCTGTCAGAACTAGACTTGTGCTGGTATTCGGTAATGCGATATATCACGGTAATGAATATGCACGGTATTGTTATCGTGGGCACTTCTAAATACCGTGAATAATTATATATTACAAATTATTCCAAATTTTGAATGCATTTTAAGAATACTTTTCCCATCAACTGGTCAAAATGCACAACACCACATGCTGCGTGAAAGACACGTGACCACTCTGATGTAAACAAGCCCGGACAAGAAGCACATGGCGGAACATGTGAGAGTCGCTCTGGATGAAACTGCACTTTCACTCTCTGACAGCAGATGGCGCTAAACTGCAGCAATAATAATAATAATAATAATAATAATAATTCATTTAAATGCAGCCGTTACCCCAGAAACCCTGTAAACAAAGCAGTTGTACTACTTCCTGTTTCTTAATCATGTTTAAATGATTTAAATAGCCACTTAGATTTGTGTATTTGCTATGATGTTTATCACAGCACCAAATACTTAAATATCTAGACTTAATAGGCTATTTATTTTCAAACTTTTTTTACATTTTAATCTGGACTACAACATGCCCTAGATATTGTTTGAAAGTGTTTTGATTCTTTATTGTTCGGTCACACTTTACATTAGGGCTTCATTAGTTAACAAACTGCCAATGAAAAATTCTTCTGACCATTCATTAATCCTAGGTATTCCAATATTTAATAACATGTTAGGGCTGCACGATAAATCGCATGCGATATTTAATGCGCATCTTGTCAGTAAAGCCGGTTCTTTAATCAGCGGTAAATCTCCATCACATGCGGGCTTTCACATGGAGCAGCATTAACTACACAGAGCCGTTGTTCACTGATGAGCTGCGCA
>NW_015505278.1:1252366-1318718 GCF_001515645.1 Sinocyclocheilus grahami | reverse complement strand
GCTTTCACATGGAGCAGCATTAACTACACAGAGCCGTTGTTCACTGACGAGCTGCGCAAAAAATCGCGCAAATATGAACGTGGTTTTGCGCAGCTCATCAGTGAACAACGGCTCTGTGTAGTTAATGCTGCTCCATGTGAAAGCAAGCACGTGATGGAGATTTACCGCTGATTACAGAACCGGCTTTACTGCGCATTAAATATCGCATGCGATTTATCGTGCAGCCCTATAACATGTAGTTAAAATCGAAAGTTGCAACTGTGTTATTTAATGAGCTAACATGAACTAAGACTTGTATTTTTTAAACAAAGATTAATAACTTCTGTAGCAAATGTAGCTATTGCTCATTGTGAATGTTAATGCATTAACTAAGGTTAACTAATGAGGTCTTATTGTAAAGTGATACCTATTGGTCTTTATAGTTCTTTTGCACTTTAAACTGTGTAAAACTTTTAACTTTATAAATTTTTCTGTATTGCTTTATTGCATGTAAACGTTCAGTTATTTTTGTTATAAGAAAAATGTTATTAAACCTGTTATACTGTATTATGACAGCACTTTTTTGATAATACCGCATACCGTGATAAAAGCATTAGCAATTAATCGCAACATGAAAATTTGATACCGGCATATCCCTAGTCAGAACCAACCGTCTCTTTAGAAAGTAACTGCTTACGTCGACTGCAGACACCCCACGAGGATTTAAAACAGAACCAGAGAGTCTCAAAAGGGCTAATTTTTTGTATCTAGAACTATATCCTTTGGCATCAACCTTACTATTAAAGAATCATCTAGGACGAAGGTCAGTCTGGCTTAAATAAAATTCACATTTTTTGCTCTTTTTCTGGGTCTTTCCCTCACTCCATATCATCATCTATCTCTCCTTGTAATTACACCCTCCACAGACAGCAGTGAGGATAGAATAATGTTCTCCCTGACAACATGCTGTCTGTGCCGGAATCTTTTTTAGGTTTACTGGGAGTCCTGCTCACTTCAGCGTTGAACCTTAAATACCACCTTCTCCGGCAGCTCTGAGATCTCGAGTTTAGCTGACACTGGTTCAGCTCAGTAGGAAGCTCAGGACAGCTGATCAGACCCAAAAGCTGCTCTAAGTGCTTCATATAGCTACACGGCATAGAATTCTGTGACCGGACCTGACGTTTCTTGGTCTGGTTATGAGTTTCATCACTGATCTTTCCAATTTTACTCAGCGGTCTCTTTAAAAGAAAGATGGATGAGTGAACCAGAGGCCCCAGGAACCCTATAAACACAAATGCTGTAGTAGCTGTAAAGCATGCTCTCTTGTTCTGTTCAAAAACACACATGCACTTGCACACAATCCAGAATGCCTTTAAAGAAGCAGTCAGTCCCTGGGTCGTGATTGCAGCGTTGCCATAGAGATCTCTTGTTCGTCCTCATGCTATCTTCTCTTTTCTTTACCTTTCTAAAGGACAGCTCCCTTTCCTTCCTTCCTAGTATCTCTCTCTTTCCATTTCCCCCTTCTTACTTTTCTTCATCCTCTCTTTCTCGCTAGCTTTGGAGAAAGTGAAATTGAGCATAATATTCCAAGTACAGAGAGTGAAGCCCATCTCTGCCTAGAAAAAGAGAAACACTTTTTCAACAAACACACACACACACAGTTGCGGTCATACACGCCCAGAAAGCGACAGTCACGATGAAGAACTATAAATACTTCACCACCTACATATACACCATCTCTCCCTCTCTTTCTCTCACACACACACACACGTTTTTTCTACAAAATTCTGTTTTTGTGAACCTGACTCCCATAATTGGTTCTAACTACATACTAAACAAAAGCATACTATTTCTGGTAGTATATTTCAATGTTATGTTTATTAAAATTCTAGTAATTAAAACAAAACTTTTGAATGAGTAACTTTAAGTATTCATTGTAATATAAACATCCAGACAATTAAAGAGTCAAATTGAGCAACTATTGTTTCACTATCCAAACTGTTAAAGTCACGATGAAACAAAGTAGCAACAGATCTTTCTTTCTGTATTGTGATGTAACTGTGATGTAACATCTGAGTCTAACTGATAATCTAAAAAAATTGGGCCAGGCACTTTTATACTTTGGTTGCTGTTGCTTGGACTTTGGGCCAATTTACTCTTGGTCACTTCATGCATTTTCTTTGATTACATAGCTATCAGATTATGAAAAGGTGGACCAGGTGTAAATGCCCTCTGAAACGCATTTGAGATAGACTGCAATCCGACTGCACAAACCACTTCGAGAGGTGGTTTGAGACATTCCAGATGCAAAGGGATAAGTGTAAATGGATCTGGTTGTTGAAGCCACATATGTAAATTTTACTTGCTAAATTCTTTCACTAGTGCTAATGACGCTCTCTCATCTGTTGCAGTCAATGATTTTGAAATCAACTGATGATAAATAAAACGCAGTGCATTTCTGTTGCTGTCTGTGATGTGATCTCCGTTGAATTTGCATAATGAATTGTGGGGAGATGGGGTTTAAGTGGACTAAATGATTGGGGAAGTTTGGCATTAAAATATTTGAACATTAAAAATAAAACAAATTATAAAAAACATTAAAAATAACAAAAAGATGAATAGTGAATTTCTATTTCTTGTCAACTTTAACTTGTGATTCATTAAATGAACCAATTCAGAAGAGTTATTTATATATGAATCATGCTTCACTAGTCATGCTGTATGTTTGGTTATGCTTGCAGAGGGCAGCAATTATGTAATATAAAACGGCTTTGACCTGTTTTTCAGTTCCAGAAGAGGGTGGAATGAAAAAAGAAAGGAAGGACAGGAAAAAAAAAAGAAGAAGGAAACAAAGAATTGGCGGAAGGAATAATGAGCAAAGAATGAGATATAATGGCTTGTTTCCCCCCGAGCGGTATGGTTCAGTAGAGTACAGTACAGTACAGTACGATTTGAGCCAGTACACCCTGAGTACCCTTACTTGATAGGTGTGGTGTATGCCGGAAAGTAGCGATTGACGTCATTCTCGTGCAAAGAAAAAAGCACGACATAGTCTGTGTGTGTATATGTGTGTGAAACTATAAAATTATAAAATACACTGTTATATTTATTGTGTTTGCACACTCTGATGTAAACAAGTTTCACAAACATCACCATGTTTGGATGTTTCTCACATCAAACCAGTCCGATGAAACATACAAGAGAAGCACGGATGAACTGATGGATGGATGAATGACAGACAGGGCCTGCAGGTAATGCATGGGAATGTAAATCCCACACTGCCTCTATTTAAAACTAGAGTCTGGAGGCAGCCAAGGGCACAAACAGAGAGCAGATGGAGTGTCTCTCTCACACTCCCTCTTCTTCATCACACCTCTCCCCTCACTTCTCCAGCTTGTCCTATGTCAGGAAACTGTCAACAGTGAATAAATAATCCTGATATTAATATGCTCTCCCTCAATGAGCAGCAATTCCTCTGGGATGTAAAGCTCTACAGGGTGGCCGGCTCTTTCCGGAGCACTGCAGGGTGTGGTTAACGCCCTTCTGCCCTAATGGAGTGTAGCTATCAAACAAATGCACCTCTAGTGACCGTTTATTTGAGCTGAGCTTTAAAAACATGTACCGAGATAGACTGAGAGGAAAAAGAGAATGTGATACCAAAGGGAAACCTGCAGAGAGCTAAGAAAAAATTAAATATACAAAAACTATCAATAAAAACTAGGGGTGGAAGAAACGATTCTGAAAACTTCAGATACTGAAAGCACTTTTTGTTTATTGTTTGTAATGTTTCTCTTTGATCCCCTTTATTACTTTCAATTTCCTTGTATGTTTTGAAGCTATATTCAGTTAGTTAATTAGTCATTCCTGACATACAATTGTTTATTATCCATTTGTAACTATTATAGTACTTATAATTATTCAAGTCTTGTTTACAATTATACAAGAAAAAAAAAAAACGCAGATCAAGAATAGTTTTAGAATCAGACTGTGATTACAGGACCGGAATCGGACTGGATAGTGGATAGTGAGGTGCCTTAAACATTTAACATCATAGAGGTATAAAACAGTCACGCATGAATTCACCATATGAAACTAAAGCACTAATTAAAGACTAAAAAAGGTGCAGAGACACTAATAAATCAGTTCACAAAAAATAAGCATTGACTGTCATTTCCTTAGACACACACACACCCCTACATGACGTCAAGCTCCTGAAATCAGAGAGAAGGCATCGGCACTCCCTTCAGTCAACTTCACACCCAGTGCAACTGGAAAGGCCTGTTTACACTCACATACACACACAGCGTTTCAGACTCTGGACTTGATCTTAACACAGTGACTCCAAGCTCGCCGTTGTAAAAAATGCAAAGCCGTGTGTAAATGTGAGCCCTGTTCGAGCTGCTGAAGGTCAGGGAGCTAAACAGGGTTTATAGTCCGCAGTGTTCACGGTCTCATATTAAGCTCAATCTTCAGCCGCCCAACCTCATGTTCCCAAACTTTGCACTTTCTGACAGTATTCAAATTCCTCCCCCAAAAGGTAAATCTGGTCTCTTGTTTTTTTAGGGCCATTTCATTTGTTTGGGTGTGGCAGTTTCACAGATATGTCAATGGAAAAATTTATCCCAACTCAAAGGATGAGGTGATTGCCATCTTTGAATATTTCCTACAGTATTTACAATATTTCTACTGCCTTTCCCATCCTATATTTTACACAGCTAATAAAATGAATAAATAAACATTTAATACTGTGAGTATGAAAGAATAAATACTCAACTATTTTCAGTAAAACAAAGTACAATGCAACTTTTAAATTAGAATTAAGCAGAACAATATAGGCTAAGAAATAACCAACAATATGTGCGCAATTTAAAATGCTTTACATAACATTTGGTTTATTTCAATGCAGTATTCTACAGGTCAATACAAGTACCAGAGGTCAACCTAATGATGTCTACCCCAAAAATTAAGGTAGTGGGGGGAAAAAACATTTTACAAATATCTGGCTAATAGTTTGTGTAATCTATTATTACAGCGATAAAATAAATACACTGAATAAAACTACCACATAATGTACAACTGAAATTTGAACATTCATTACTAAAACAAACAGTGTTTAAACATGGGTTGTGTCATGGGCAGGTATGTTGTTGACGCCCACGTGACTGATTTATTACACATGCAATTGAGTTTACTCACCTGTTGCTCACTGATTGCAACCAACAGTTACACTGGAACAAAGCCTGCAAAAGAGGCTGTCCTTTCATGTCTTTGGGCACTTTCCCATTCAAGCTTTTTGTAACTTGATCATGAGGTTTGTTTGATTGGTGTGAAAGCTTCACCAGAGAGACTATTTAAAGGCAGCTTTGCTTCACTTTTGCTATGAAAAGAATACATTCAGGAAGTGAATCACTACTGATCATCTGTTTTATGAGAGTGCGGTATGTTACCCCATAAAAATCAATGTGGAAGAAATGCAATTTTTATTGGAGATATGGCTAAATTTTCTTTATAGCAAGTCACTTCACTCTGTGACAATTATAGTAGTTTTATATGTAGGCAAAGTACAGCTTCTATACACTTATAGAAAAAGACTAAAATCTCTAAAACTGTTTGCCAAGATGCTTCAATAACAAATATTCAATCAGCAATCAAATCTGCCAACAATGGCATCATAAAATTCAGGCCCAGCAAATGAGCATGTGCATTCAGTAAACAAACAGACAATACCTTTAGCAAAAAGGTAATCGTCTCTTTAAGTGAAAGGCAAGACTTTCTTTTCTAGAGTTGCCATATTGAGTATTATGTTTTCTCTCATTCATATTTCTACGAGGGGTCCGTCTCCTCCTCTTCATACTGCCTGTGATAAGGTCCGAGTATAACAAAGGAGATTTTATTTTCATCAAGTAACTTACAGGTCACTAGAACTGCTGATCAATCTCATCAATAATTTAGCAGCAACCCCCAATAATCACTTAAACCGTTCTCTTAGGAGCTTTTAAACTTCAATAGTTGGTGAGAGTGGTAAACTACAGCTCTAGCTTTCAGAAAGAAAGACATTTGTGAATTAATCGCATTTATAAATGAAAAAACCCTCACAATTTCAGCTCTATGAACTGTTACATCGATTGACTTCTAGCCTAATTCATTTGCTCATATCATTATGAATTATTTACAACATATCTGAGAAGAGCAAGACACTCTAATGTGGTCAGCTCACCGTATTGTGGGTCTTCTTTGCTGCCATATAAAGCTTCAGAACCTGAACGAGAGTCATTTCCACAGAGCTGATTACATGCTGATGTTCTGTCCAGTAATTTATCAGTAATGACAGTGAATCTAACGTCATGCCATCCACCCCTTGACATTTAACCACACCTAATCCCCTCAGAGTCTGAGAACATGTGGATGCAGTTCAATATCTTGTGGTGACTTTAAATAATGTAGAAACGTTTTTTTATTTTATTTCTTGACTTAGAGAACCAACCATTTGAGCTCACAAAGACTGACGATGAAAAACAAAGCAAGTTACTAAGATGGCACCCATGCTTTATGACCTGTTCTTTCACCTGCACTTTCCTATTCTTCTCTATGTCAATACTGGTCTTTGTTTGTGTATATAAAACATAGATAAAACTGAAACCAATTCAAAACAAGTGTGGGAAAGGATGTGTACAGAAACCACATCTAAAAGATGTTTTTATTTTCTTAAGTGATGATCAAGACAGGACTCATTACATATTTATGATATTGTAATCTATCAGAAATAAAACATTGAGAGCCTTGTTCCACTCCAGATGCAACAGTAATATAACAGAACTGCTGAAACGACAAGGTGATGCCATCTTGAAGAAGCATTTGCATACAATTCATAAATCCAGGAATTACTATAATCTGTCATTTGCCAGCCATCCTTACACATGACATGATGATGGATTGTCTATATCTAAGCATCTCAAAAGATTACATACCTGCAATGCTATCTAGATTTGACTGACTGGATAATATCAGGATTACTACTTTCACATACATAAACTGCTGGCATTTAAAAAAAAAAAATTTAATTCCAGTGAAAAGATTTGCCTAGTGGAACGAGAAGTGCTAATGGAGTAAATCATTGCAGTGGAAAACTGTGAGTCTTTGAGACTGATCAGACTGATCCAAACAAAGCACACCAGACTGAACAGCACAGAACACATTTCAAGGACTTCGCCAAGATGTGAGCTGTAAAACCCGGCAGGTGCAAAGACATTTCAGACAAAAAGATAATTTGTTAATTTTTGATATCACTCCAAAACAAAAGTTCAGTCATAAAACCTCAAAACAGTGACACCCCACCTTTCAGTACACATAGCTGGTTACCATGGTCAAAAGCTATCAAAACACCTCATCAATAGCTTCACAAAACTTTAAAATCAACATGAAACATCATTAGCAATGTGGCATATTTCCAAGTGACACAGATTCAAGATGGTGATCTATACTAGAATGAAGTCAGACTAAAGAATTTTCAAAACGATTTTGGAGCCCTCCTGAAACAATGCAGGCACCTGCTTTTGAGTAGCCTTTCTGATGGGATGTGGAAAATGAAGGTCAAGGTCATTTAATTGCAGCATGTGCTATTTACAATCTTTAAATTAAACTGTGTGACATCATATACTGTATATAGGCCTTATATCGACCATCCTGCTCTCATATCGGCATTGGCCAATATAAAAATCCATATAAAAAAAAAAACAGATCAAAACGTCTGCTAAATGAATAAATGTAAATGTAGAACCTTTATTACATGATTACTGCATTATCCAACAAATGCCTAAAACAAAGCCTAAACAGCTAAAATTATCTGCCACACACAGTTTAGGTGATGTCAGCTGAAAAGATATTTCAGAGACAGCAACTACATTTGGAACAACATAGGGCTGGGCGGTATATCGAGTTTGTACGATATATCGATATTTTCTTTATAAGCGATTCGATATGAGGCAAAACCGTTTATATCGATATACAGTAGTTTGATACGAGCGCATCTGAAAATACAGGACACAGACTGAGCTGCTGCGGTCAAAGTGCATGATCCAATTTGTTCTAAACATGTGACAAGCTTCATATTAAGGCCTTTAAAAACTGGTAAGACAGTTTATAGTTTCTTTTCGCATATTAGTTTAAGTGGCTCGCCCCTTCATATGCTCTGACAGAAAGCCTGCATGTGCCGCTGACAGAGACAGGCTACTCGCGCTGTTTAATGTGTTTGAGATGTGCTGTCTTCGTGAATGCATAACTTACATTTCACAGGTATATTCTCCATCTGTAAATGTTAGAAAGACATGGAAATATTTCCATTTTTCTGTCAGAAGTGCATGAACCTTCTGCTTTGGGATTCTTCGCTAAACTTCTCTGCTAGACTTCAGTGAACCGAATGAGCGCCGCCACGCGCATGCGCGCAAACAGACAGAGCTCAATTAAATAGAAGCGCAATAATTCGAACTAAAATATACATTTCGCTGAAATATTTATAGTTGGCCAATCAATGTGACAATTAGAATTTTATACTTACAAGTAAGCCTATTTTTATGATAGCACTGACTGTAAAGTGACTGTAATGGGGTAATCAAAATAGCCTAACACAACTCTGTGCTTTTGTTCTCATTTATTTTCATTTTTTAAATAGTGACTAAACACGACCCCTTTTAATACATGTTAACCAGGAGTCACTCTCATTTATAATCACGCCATCGTCTGATAAAATCTACATGCATCTACACTAAAGAGCGGCTATGCGGTTGTTTTGGCTATATTACTTTTTTTGTCTTATGCAGCGCACTGCCTGCATCTGAGTAACAAACTAAAAAAAAACAACAAACAAAAAAGTGCATGTGATATAAACATACGAACTACGCTAATATTTATAATTCCAAACAATCAGTAAGCGACAGGTGCTAGGAAACGCTGTTTTGTACTAATTTATTGACGAGTCGGCTGCGGTGCGGCCAACTGAATGCGCTGCTTCTCTGCCGCTCACTGCACAGAACAGACGCTGAGAGAGGTGACTTCTCAGGGAAAGTCAGACCTCGCGTTCGCTGGACAGCACTGGCGAAATCTTCCAACTGAACCATAGCTAAGGTTTATCCAAAAAAGTCGCTAGGTTTGTCAGTATGAATATTCTATGGGAAAAATCAGCTAAAAGGGTCTGAAAGTTGCTAAATCTAGTGCTAAAGTCGCGCTCCTATGTGTGAGACGCAGGGGGCGGTGGATATTTGTGGTGGTCAATGTGGATATTGTGAATGAGTTCTTCTGTGCCATCACGTTCTATTCTACAGCTTTAGTTTCTGAACTTTCACGCTTAGTAACACATACAGCTGTTCCCTCACCACAGTGCAACAGTGAAAAGGGACCCCTTTCAAACAGTGTCGCGTTCCGAACGTTGTTTATTTTTTAATAAGTATTAAATAGGTATTGCAGTATTTTAAAAATTCATATCATAACAAAAATAAACACCGCTCAATCTTCAGCCGCCCAACCTCATGTTCCCAAACTTTGCACTTTCTGACAGTATTCAAATTCCTCCCCCAAAAGGTAAATCTGGTCTCTTGTTTTTTTAGGGCCATTTCATTTGTTTGGGTGTGGCAGTTTCACAGATATGTCAATGGAAAAATTTATCCCAACTCAAAGGATGAGGTGATTGCCATCTTTGAATATTTCCTACAGTATTTACAATATTTCTACTGCCTTTCCCATCCTATATTTTACACAGCTAATAAAATGAATAAATAAACATTTAATACTGTGAGTATGAAAGAATAAATACTCAACTATTTTCAGTAAAACAAAGTACAATGCAACTTTTAAATTAGAATTAAGCAGAACAATATAGGCTAAGAAATAACCAACAATATGTGCGCAATTTAAAATGCTTTACATAACATTTGGTTTATTTCAATGCAGTATTCTACAGGTCAATACAAGTACCAGAGGTCAACCTAATGATGTCTACCCCAAAAATTAAGGTAGTGGGGGGAAAAAACATTTTACAAATATCTGGCTAATAGTTTGTGTAATCTATTATTACAGCGATAAAATAAATACACTGAATAAAACTACCACATAATGTACAACTGAAATTTGAACATTCATTACTAAAACAAACAGTGTTTAAACATGGGTTGTGTCATGGGCAGGTATGTTGTTGACGCCCACGTGACTGATTTATTACACATGCAATTGAGTTTACTCACCTGTTGCTCACTGATTGCAACCAACAGTTACACTGGAACAAAGCCTGCAAAAGAGGCTGTCCTTTCATGTCTTTGGGCACTTTCCCATTCAAGCTTTTTGTAACTTGATCATGAGGTTTGTTTGATTGGTGTGAAAGCTTCACCAGAGAGACTATTTAAAGGCAGCTTTGCTTCACTTTTGCTATGAAAAGAATACATTCAGGAAGTGAATCACTACTGATCATCTGTTTTATGAGAGTGCGGTATGTTACCCCATAAAAATCAATGTGGAAGAAATGCAATTTTTATTGGAGATATGGCTAAATTTTCTTTATAGCAAGTCACTTCACTCTGTGACAATTATAGTAGTTTTATATGTAGGCAAAGTACAGCTTCTATACACTTATAGAAAAAGACTAAAATCTCTAAAACTGTTTGCCAAGATGCTTCAATAACAAATATTCAATCAGCAATCAAATCTGCCAACAATGGCATCATAAAATTCAGGCCCAGCAAATGAGCATGTGCATTCAGTAAACAAACAGACAATACCTTTAGCAAAAAGGTAATCGTCTCTTTAAGTGAAAGGCAAGACTTTCTTTTCTAGAGTTGCCATATTGAGTATTATGTTTTCTCTCATTCATATTTCTACGAGGGGTCCGTCTCCTCCTCTTCATACTGCCTGTGATAAGGTCCGAGTATAACAAAGGAGATTTTATTTTCATCAAGTAACTTACAGGTCACTAGAACTGCTGATCAATCTCATCAATAATTTAGCAGCAACCCCCAATAATCACTTAAACCGTTCTCTTAGGAGCTTTTAAACTTCAATAGTTGGTGAGAGTGGTAAACTACAGCTCTAGCTTTCAGAAAGAAAGACATTTGTGAATTAATCGCATTTATAAATGAAAAAACCCTCACAATTTCAGCTCTATGAACTGTTACATCGATTGACTTCTAGCCTAATTCATTTGCTCATATCATTATGAATTATTTACAACATATCTGAGAAGAGCAAGACACTCTAATGTGGTCAGCTCACCGTATTGTGGGTCTTCTTTGCTGCCATATAAAGCTTCAGAACCTGAACGAGAGTCATTTCCACAGAGCTGATTACATGCTGATGTTCTGTCCAGTAATTTATCAGTAATGACAGTGAATCTAACGTCATGCCATCCACCCCTTGACATTTAACCACACCTAATCCCCTCAGAGTCTGAGAACATGTGGATGCAGTTCAATATCTTGTGGTGACTTTAAATAATGTAGAAACGTTTTTTTATTTTATTTCTTGACTTAGAGAACCAACCATTTGAGCTCACAAAGACTGACGATGAAAAACAAAGCAAGTTACTAAGATGGCACCCATGCTTTATGACCTGTTCTTTCACCTGCACTTTCCTATTCTTCTCTATGTCAATACTGGTCTTTGTTTGTGTATATAAAACATAGATAAAACTGAAACCAATTCAAAACAAGTGTGGGAAAGGATGTGTACAGAAACCACATCTAAAAGATGTTTTTATTTTCTTAAGTGATGATCAAGACAGGACTCATTACATATTTATGATATTGTAATCTATAAACATTGAATGACCGCATTGTATCTGAAACATTGAGAGCCTTGTTCCACTCCAGATGCAACAGTAATATAACAGAACTGCTGAAACGACAAGGTGATGCCATCTTGAAGAAGCATTTGCATACAATTCATAAATCCAGGAATTACTATAATCTGTCATTTGCCAGCCATCCTTACACATGACATGATGATGGATTGTCTATATCTAAGCATCTCAAAAGATTACATACCTGCAATGCTATCTAGATTTGACTGACTGGATAATATCAGGATTACTACTTTCACATACATAAACTGCTGGCATTTAAAAAAAAAAAATTTAATTCCAGTGAAAAGATTTGCCTAGTGGAACGAGAAGTGCTAATGGAGTAAATCATTGCAGTGGAAAACTGTGAGTCTTTGAGACTGATCAGACTGATCCAAACAAAGCACACCAGACTGAACAGCACAGAACACATTTCAAGGACTTCGCCAAGATGTGAGCTGTAAAACCCGGCAGGTGCAAAGACATTTCAGACAAAAAGATAATTTGTTAATTTTTGATATCACTCCAAAACAAAAGTTCAGTCATAAAACCTCAAAACAGTGACACCCCACCTTTCAGTACACATAGCTGGTTACCATGGTCAAAAGCTATCAAAACACCTCATCAATAGCTTCACAAAACTTTAAAATCAACATGAAACATCATTAGCAATGTGGCATATTTCCAAGTGACACAGATTCAAGATGGTGATCTATACTAGAATGAAGTCAGACTAAAGAATTTTCAAAACGATTTTGGAGCCCTCCTGAAACAATGCAGGCACCTGCTTTTGAGTAGCCTTTCTGATGGGATGTGGAAAATGAAGGTCAAGGTCATTTAATTGCAGCATGTGCTATTTACAATCTTTAAATTAAACTGTGTGACATCATATACTGTATATAGGCCTTATATCGACCATCCTGCTCTCATATCGGCATTGGCCAATATAAAAATCCATATAAAAAAAAAAACAGATCAAAACGTCTGCTAAATGAATAAATGTAAATGTAGAACCTTTATTACATGATTACTGCATTATCCAACAAATGCCTAAAACAAAGCCTAAACAGCTAAAATTATCTGCCACACACAGTTTAGGTGATGTCAGCTGAAAAGATATTTCAGAGACAGCAACTACATTTGGAACAACATAGGGCTGGGCGGTATATCGAGTTTGTACGATATATCGATATTTTCTTTATAAGCGATTCGATATGAGGCAAAACCGTTTATATCGATATACAGTAGTTTGATACGAGCGCATCTGAAAATACAGGACACAGACTGAGCTGCTGCGGTCAAAGTGCATGATCCAATTTGTTCTAAACATGTGACAAGCTTCATATTAAGGCCTTTAAAAACTGGTAAGACAGTTTATAGTTTCTTTTCGCATATTAGTTTAAGTGGCTCGCCCCTTCATATGCTCTGACAGAAAGCCTGCATGTGCCGCTGACAGAGACAGGCTACTCGCGCTGTTTAATGTGTTTGAGATGTGCTGTCTTCGTGAATGCATAACTTACATTTCACAGGTATATTCTCCATCTGTAAATGTTAGAAAGACATGGAAATATTTCCATTTTTCTGTCAGAAGTGCATGAACCTTCTGCTTTGGGATTCTTCGCTAAACTTCTCTGCTAGACTTCAGTGAACCGAATGAGCGCCGCCACGCGCATGCGCGCAAACAGACAGAGCTCAATTAAATAGAAGCGCAATAATTCGAACTAAAATATACATTTCGCTGAAATATTTATAGTTGGCCAATCAATGTGACAATTAGAATTTTATACTTACAAGTAAGCCTATTTTTATGATAGCACTGACTGTAAAGTGACTGTAATGGGGTAATCAAAATAGCCTAACACAACTCTGTGCTTTTGTTCTCATTTATTTTCATTTTTATTCAACGAAGTCAAACGCCACAAATAAATCAATGTATGGGAAACACTGGTAATGTATATCGAAATATCGGAAATGTGTTTAAAAATCATATCACCGTTATTGAAAAATATTATATCACGATACATATTGATATTGAAATATTGACCAGCCCTATTAGTAACACATACAACTGTTCCCTTTCAAACAGTGTCGTGTTCCGAACGTTGTTTAAGTGACATACATCGCTATTGCGGTATTTTAAAAATTAATATCATAACAAAAATAAACACCGGCATTCGGTATGAACCGGTATACCACCCAGCACTAGAAGGACCTCTCTCTAAATCTGTGTTAGTGGGGTCTGGGATTTCAGGGATCTGTAACACAAGCCTGTGGTGTCAGGTCACAGTATCAGCAAGGTGACACACTGAGTTACTGAGGACAAGGAAACCCTGTGTTAACACTTATTGGGGTGGTGTGCTTTTCAGATGCCATAAAGCTGGAGAACAGAGTCACAGGCCGAACACGCCTCAATTCAGGCTGAACATGAAGGTCTACGAAAAGTTCTACGGGAAAAAAAACTAAACAAGTGTTTGTGTGATCCATGTATATTAAAATGATGAAACAGCAGAGTGAGTGACAGATAAAAGTCCCAAAGATGCAAAACCTGGTCATAAATATAAAGTCATAAATATAAACACACTGTTCTGAGGCCAATCTTTTTTATGCAAAGCATCCTTCCCTGTGCCTGAACCACCTCAATGGAGAATAATGCAAAATAATAACACATTTTCATATCTCTCCTCCTACATAGCAGGCTGAAACTCACCCACGACCTCACTAGTATGATTAGCACCAATGATTCACACCTCACACTCTTCCTCTGCTAAAACAGACACACTCTGAAGAAGAGGTTAGAGATCTTGGAGAGGGCATCCGGAGAGCTGAACAAGGATATAAAGTCCTTCGCTTTTCATTAAGCCACTTAACGGAAAACACACATGTTTGTGCTGCCTGTATTGTATGAAGCTCAGTCAGCATTAGTCACACTGGCATGAGTTATTAATGAGCACTGAATCTGTCCTCTTCCTCCTCCTCACGCTGGATGGATCAATTTTCCATCCTCTGGCACTCGCACCGCAATCTGTGCCTTATCACATTGAGAGGGGCAAGGCTGGGTATTCTCACTGCCTGTGGTCCAAATTAAACGTACTAACTGTTGACTGATTTCCCCTATAGACTAGTGGTTCTCAACCGGTTTGAACATTTGAATTCCTGTCCCTTTTTTTTTTTTTTTTTTACAGAAATTAGAAGTGCCCATAGATTAAAATAAGTAACTAAAATAATAATAATAATAATAAAAAAAAATAAACTATTGAATTCCATATGCTTGGGGGTAATTTAAAATAAAAATGTAGTTTTTTTTAAATAAAGTCATTTGTCATCATTGGAAGTCTGTTTTTTTTATTTATTTATAGAAATCATCAGTGTCCACCTATTAAAAAAAGTAACTTAAATAATTATAATTAATTTAAATAATTAATTTGTTGAGTTCCAGAAGTTTGGGGGTGATTTAAAATACATTTTTAGTTTAGCTTATTAAAGCATGTTTTGTTTTAAAAGTCATCATGTTTTATTTTAAAAGTCAGTTTGCTTTATTAATTTACAGAAATTATAAGTGTCCACAGATTAAAATAAGAAAAATGATAATTAAAATGAAAATAAATAAATTGTTGAATTCCAGAAGTTAAGGGGTGAATTAAAATAAGACATATCTTGCATGTTTAAAGGTTTTAGCTTATTTTTAAGCTTTTGTTTGATTTCAAATCATATTAAGTCATTTTGAGGCCTCCTTTGGAAGTATGTTTTTTTTTAATAGATATTAGCAGTGTCCACATATTAAAGTAAGTAATTAAAATAATATGTAAACTCAAAATAATTTCAATTGTTGAACTGTAGAAGTTTAGGGGTGAATTACAATAAGAAATATCTTGATATTTTAGAGCTTATTTTATAAAATGTTTAAATCATCTTGGGGCCCCCTTGGATGTTTGCTTGAGGCTCCCCAGTGGGCCCTGGCCCTTTAGTTGAGAACCACTGCTACAGATGGGTCTAAACTGCTTGTTAACTCATCAGCACTGACAGACCCACTGTTACTGATATACCAAAGGACACTGATTATTAATATGAGGCATATAGGATATTCAGTTTATCCACTGAACAAAATGACTCACAGTAAAGACAAGGTTAAATCAGCCATAAAAGACACTAGATTTACAACATCTACAGTGAGGAACATGAAAGTAGCCTTGACAAGCCGTTCAATTAACAGTTAAGGAAAGTCACGTTGTGTCAGTGAAACTCTTCCTGAACCAACTTCTTTTTTTATTTTTTCTTCCAGTTACCTGTCTTTTAGTCTAACAAGCTTGAGTGAAATAAAGCTCAACAGAAAAGCAAGCATGACTCATTCCCAACAATAAAAACACATTCATACGCATTAGTTTCAGTGCGGTCAGTGTGAAGATATATGTCTCACCTGGCTGGATGAATTCTCAATAACACCTGCTCCTTGCGGCCGGGTTGACATTTTCGCCCAGGGATTCTCAAAAACAGGGCCACAGGGGGAAATATAAATGGAAAAGTGTTTTCAGTGGTTGACAAGCATTTATAAGTTTGTCGTTAGAGGCTACTCGTCTGTTCTGACAGAAATAATCAGTGTTGCTAGCTAGCCTGAACTAGCCACGCAGACAGAGATCAACAAGTTGAAGCCCAACATCAGTCCATATGTGGAGATAAAATAACTTAAGAAGTCTCCAGTTGAAAATAAAGAACAGGTCCTTGAGGAGGATTTATGAAGGGCTTTAAGTCTTCTCGGGGAGATGGAGCTCACTTACAACTTATATTTGCTTCCCAACCGAATAAGCGAGAGTTTAAAAACCATTCATACCCTCCCAGGTCTGAAAATGACAGTCATGGGGAATGAGCACACGAAAAGGGTCTCTCTGCGAGCGATATTAAGTGCTAGGCCAACCAAAAATCACAATTTTACCGACCTTCAAAAACAAGTGTCAACAAAAGGTGAAAATACCTCAACCGCCAGTTTGAGATAAACGAAAACAAGCGTCGCTTGACTAAACACGGTTGTGAAGAAAATCAACCATGAGGGCTAATAATGAAGGACTAGCAAACGTAAGCTGGGTTTAAAAAAAAAATCATCAATCCCGAGAAACCCTCATGATCCAAGAAACCGTCTTCCGCCACTCTCTGGATCCCGGTGACAAACGGTTCTTGAATGAAAGGAAACGTCTGATGGCTCGCGTCCAAAGACAATCATCCAGTCAGGTAGTAAAATCCATGGTTGGCTTCGGGGCTGCGGTGAAACGGGTTTCAGTGGAGGCGGATCGATGTCGTACTGCGGCCGAGCTGCTCAAACGCTCGTGTCGGATACCGGAACAAGCGCGAGAGGCAACATGGCCGATCTCCGGAGCGAGCGGAGGGGGCTGAACGGGGAGGGGCGGCGACGGATACTCTAGGCGTCAGACGGTGCTCGCATACTGCGGTATTCGCGGCCGTAACGGCGACTGTAGACGTGGGTGACATCATGCGGTCGTTGTTACCGTGGAGATGTTGAAATTGAGCAGATGCCTGGACACAGGAAACAGCATCTGTGTGCCTGACCTGCTGGCTGCTGTGTGATTGAATGGGAAGTGTCAAGGCATTTGACTTTTCAAAGAACGTTTAATTTTGAACAGGTTTGCCGCAACAGTATTACAGTATACAGCTAAAAATTTTAATTTACATCCATTTAAAATCAAACAAACAAAAAAAATCTTCTCTCTAGTCTAAAACTAGGCATGTGATACAAAACAGACACCACAAAGCTTTCATAGATCAAATCCGAGTTCCTAAGGGATGTGTGAATCACAAAATGACCCTCCATCTTTGACAGACAAAAGAATCATTCAACACAATTGAAAACCTGTCATTGTTTACTCACCCTTATGTAAATCCATAAACAAACTGTTAATTTTTGTGGAGCATAAAAGGAGACATTTAAAAGCACTTGTGCACTACATTTAGTGTTTTCTAAAGCCATACAAAAGCTTTTTTGGAGAAACAAAAGGACATCCGAGGTATTCAACAAAAAAAACACCAACTTCCCCTCCATCAAAGTTCTTAAATCAGGATTAGTGTCATGATGTTAAAAAAAATCTGAAACTAAAAAGCTACCGTGGAGATTTTTTTAGGTCTGTTTGTCACAAAAAAATATATTTTATGGCTTTAGAATAAATGCAATATAGCACACAACACATGCAGACTTCCTTGAATTTGGCAATCATGGTCACTATGGACTGTAGTCAATAATAGTTTGATGATTAACTATAGATAAAACAATAACAGTTTGATGAACTCGTCATGTTCTTTAGGAAACATTCTGCTCGTAATGATTTATAATATTAGGCTTGTATGGGATCAGATTCCCATCTAAAATATGGCAGTCACGGATAAAAAAAAAAACAAGCGTAAAAACAAAATCGAAGGGAAAAAAAACAGCATAAGCATACAAAAAATAAAAATGTGCAGAAAATGTCTGAGAGCACAAAACCAGAGAAGTATAACCAAGGAAAACGATTTTGTGTGCAATTCGGATAATTTTGCATTAATATTTCAGTTTTTTGCAATATGATTTTAAATGCGTTTAAACTTTTGATTGATGCTTAATTTTTCAGATTTACACTTATTTTTCTATCCGTGACCATTGTTTGCTATACTGAAAACTTTGCTTTCATTTTTAAGTCTTGTTCAATATATTTTTACATTTTGTTTTCACGCTTGTTATTTTTTTATCTGTGACAACAATACTTTAGACGGGAATCTGATCCCATAGACTTGTATCACAAATGCTTAGCACATCCTCCATAACATCATGGAGAGTTACTTTGAAAGATCTGTGCATAAATGAATGCTTATAAATGATGACAATGCAAATACCTGAGTGAATGTGTAATAGACCTCTTTAAATAAACAATCATCAATCCACACACACACAAAAAACTAAATCTGAAACACCACAACATAAAACGAATATAAAAAAAATGCATGTAAAACCAAATCCTGATGCAAGTGTTTAGTCTCTTAGCTCCTGTACTTGCATAGTGAAAAGGTCAGAGAAGAAGCTCCCTTCGTTGTCACCGCCACCAAAAACCAGAAGTGTTTGTGGGGCTGACTCTGGAAGTTTCTCTTGCTCATTCATAGAACCCTGTAAAACAAAGACAATTATTATGAATAATGAACTGAAGCCACTTGCTGAACTTCATTATTTGAATTTGAATATTTTTACCTGTTTGCATGTGGTGGGCATGGTAATGATGGAATGTCCAGCTCGGGGTACAGAATTGAGCTGGGGAAGCATCAGAGATGACCAGCAACTAGTGTCTGAAGAGAGAAAAAATAAATAAATACAAAAAGTATATATAAACATTATTTATTCCAGTTTAAATACAATCTTAAAATCTGTCAACAGCATTTATGGCATGACAGCATCAAAGTATGGGGTCAGTAAGACTTTTTACAAGAAGAAAATAATTTTATTCAAGGCATTTACATGTAAATGAAGACATTTACAATGTTATAAAATTTTGTATGTTTGAATAAATGCTGTTAACTTTCTATTTATCAATCTTGATTAAAAAAAAAATTAATCGTTTCCACTAGATCAGCATATTAGAATGATTTCTGAAGGATCATGTGACACTGAAGACTACAGTAATGGCTGCAAAAAAATCTAGAATAAATTAATTTCAAAATATTAAAACAGACAAACTCATTGTAAATTCTAATATTTTACTATATTTCTGTTTTACTGTATTTTTTTATCAAATGAATGCAACTTGTATAAGATTTTCAACTGCATAAAAATCTTACCGACCCCAGACTTTTGAAAAGTAGTGTACTGGCAACAGAACTGGGGCATAAAACCTTAGTCTCACCTGTGTTGAAGATGAATGCATCACTCAGTGCGTTGTTTCCATTGTAGCCCCCATAGATCAGGAAGCTGCAGTCTGAAAGAACTGCACAGCCATGCCAGCTGTGATAAAGTAAGGGTCAGAGGTCAAATACTCAATACATCTAGGTTGATCAAGATGTGCCCAATCATGTGACCATTATAAGACAACTGACTGAATTTCAATTAAACATTTAATTTGCAGTAGAGAGCATGTTTTTAAAGAACATAAACTGTTCTTAGTCTTTATTTACTCCAAGAATGAATTGTGTCACATTTTAAATACCTTCTGGGAGAAGGGGCTGTTCCACTTGTCTTCACTGCAGAAAACTCCATCAAGCCTGAAATAGGTTGTGACGTGATATTTTAAGCTTTTTAAAAGAGCACCTTCAGTAATTAATGTGTGAAAACAGTATGAGTCATACCAGATATTAAATATGCAGAAAAATCTACAAAGATCTATGGAAGTATAACAGTTTCAAACAGGACCAAAATTTTTTTTTTTTTAAGTGTCGGGGAAAAAAAAAAAAAAAAAGGATAAATCTAACAGACTTCCTCAATCAACAGTAATAAAATGACTTTTATTAGTGGTGAAACATGTCCTTCCAGTGGCTGTTTAACCATTATGTTATTGCTTATTTTCCCCAATAAGAAACTAACTGAATTAAAAATCAAATAAGTCTTGAAAAGTGTGACAATTCTTGCAGTATTTACCGAGGTCTAGCATGAACATGTCATTGAAGCACACAGGGGTGTCCCATCCGCCAAACACAAAGATCCTCCCCTGCATCACACATGCTGAGTGCCTGCACAAACAAATCAAAAATAAAATACTCATCTGCCACATGCACAGCTGAAAACAGTTTTGAAGCATCACTATCAGTCATGCAATTAATGAAATCATGCAACTTTGAATAAAAAGACATGAGTTGTCCTACCCAGAGCGTGGCGCAGGCTTCTCTCCATTCACAATAGGTTGATACCAGATGGCCATATCAGGGTTAAAGATGTAGATGGAGTCACTGCAGCCGTCTGGTTCTGGGTGTGGGCGAGGAAACACTCCTCCAAACACAAAGAGCTCTCCTCGGAACATGCTGCAGCTGTGGTAGGCCAGAGGAGGCACTTTTCCCTGCGCCTAAAAGGGTAAATGAAATTCAAATGAGCTTTTTAGTATATTCAATATCTACTAGCTAAAACTATTACACCTGGATTTACTATGACTACAACAAGATATATGTAACACAAAAACAAATCTTTTGTGCCTAGTCATGTGTTACAGCAATACTGTATAGTTCCGAGTGTTTTAAAGGTTTTCGTTGTTAATCTTAGAATCAACTGCAGACTAACCTCAACCAAAGTCCAACGCCAGGTTTGTGTGTCTAGGATGTGAACATCATTAAACCATTTCTTATGCTTCGAGCCGCCAAACACAAAAATACGCTTGGACTCTGGGTCATAGGTCGCTGTGTGACCAATGCGGGCCTCAGGGGTGGGTCCTTCTGCAAGGGTTTCAGCAGGTACCCAAGAAAGATCCTCTGAAAAACATTAAGAGCAGAGTTACAGCTACCAAATAAAAACATTTAATAATATATTACAATCTATTGTAGGAAGGGATGCAGTGATTAACCAATTTCACTATTAACCACACTTTAAAATGTCACAGTTAATTAACTGTAGAGGCTCCGCTACACCGAGAGTTTCTGTTGCACGGAACGGAACTGTTGCAACTTGCGCAAAACGAAAACAAAGTTACACCGGCTTAAAGTGCTGTGCTTATCAGAGACACAGAGGCTAAAACACACACTAGATTAACTATGACAGAGGACCAAACAGCGAAGCTTCATTTCCTCCAAATAAATGCCTGTAGTCGATAATGTGGGAGCATTTTGGGTACACCAAACATTGAAATATTTCCATTAAAAAAGTTGCTGCTAAAGGAGCGTATTATGTAAGGGATAATGCACGGCTAGCTGTGCATTAAATTATTTTAATTAACAAAATAATAGACATGATTTTCTCAAGCAACATGTAAAATTAGATGAATTATTAAAATTAATACGTATTGATGACAATAACAGTTCAGTTAATTCCTATCATTAGTACCAGTTTCCCCTGAGGGATAAATAAAGGTAATATTAGACTTATATTAATAATAATAATCTTCATTAAGATTGTGATTTATTATCCCCGTTATAGTATTATTTATGTTTAAGTCAAAAACCAACAAGATATTTTTTTTCACCATGTTTCCAAGTCCTCTACTTCAGGTACAAAAGAAATGTAGAAAGAATGCACAAATTCCAAAGGGAGAGATGGACTTTTGTTTGCTTTTATTATTATTTTGTGCTGTATTATTTGGTTACTGTGTTATTTCGGTTTCAAAAGGCAGCAATAAACAACACTTTAAAATCTGAAGAGTGTTCATGTGATTTTATACATTAGTAGTGTTGTGAAATTAATAAATGCATAATAATCGTGGTAATTGTGAAACCGTGATTATTCCTCAGACTCTAATCGTACCAACAAAATCTATAATCGCTGCATGCCAAATTTACTGACATGATGAGACCAAAACATAATGTGAAATGCTTACCTGTGCACAGTTTCCAAATGGGGTCTTTGCAGAACTGCATTCTGGCACCTTGTCCTCCAATCAAAATGGCTGTCTGAGGATCAATGGGACAGAGAGTTTGACCCCAGCGACCTGACGGCTTGTCCAGTGGAGCTGAAAAAGTCACAGTGTTAAACATACAATGACTACCATATCACATAATTCATATGCTCCACACATGTAAGCAATGAGAACATTCACTCACCAGTCTGTGAGGGGGTTTTGGCCTGCTTGCCTTTAGCTTTATGGCTCTGAGAACTGGAAGCTGCAGTCTGTTGCTCCTGTTGTGAGAACAGACGTGTCTGACCTCCACGATGATCGTTCTTGCTCCGTCTTTGAGGTGTTACCTTTTCAGAGGCATTAGGACAGATGTTCTCCTTGCCTCTACCTTCATTCATTTCTTCTTCCTCCTCTCCCTGAGACCGCTTTCTCTTGCCTGGACACTCTCTTAATGCAGGTACTGTGGGGTTGCACTGGAAACATTGAATTGAGAGAAGACATTGCAGGTAAGTACAGGCAAATACACAGTGAATCCAACTCGGGCAGGTTCAACTCACCTCTGGAGTGCATTCCATCTGTGGAAGAGTCAGCCCCAGATCCAAAAACTCTGTAGTACCCTTTGGAAAACAGGATCATGGGTCAGTTACTGTATGCATAGGTCCAAAGACTTCACACAGAATGTAATACATTTTATTTCTTATACATCATGGATAACTTGATTAGGCTTTCAGCAAAGATTGTAGCATCTTTGACCGGAAATTTTCCCTTAAAGTCGCGATGAAATGGAAATAGTGACAGATCTTCCATTTTGTGACGTACATTCAAGTGAAATGGATGATTGACGAGGACTTGGTTCTATCCATTGACTGACTGACAGATCTGAATGCGAGCATGAGGTCGACTGTAAGAAAGGAGTGGGATTTAAGCGGCCTAAATGACTGAAGAAGACTGCCGTACATCACCAGAAAGAAATTTGGCATGTTCACCAGAAGATCAAGTCATGACATGGATGAATGGTTCCCAAATAGATCAACAACATACTTTAGGCTTTTAAAAACTGATGAATTTCCATTTCATGCCGACTTTAAAATCAGCACAGAAAATGTCATAAAAAGTCTTCAGATTTCATGTGAGATTTGTTGTGTAACACAAAATGAGACTGAGCTTGTACAGTCTCTTACCCCAATGAGTTTTACATTTAAGGTTGCTCCACTGGACCAGACACCATCCTCACCAGATTCCCATGACAGACATCTGAGAAGAGAAACGTTTAGTAAGGGATTCAAAGGTTACGATTAAATCATACTGAACTGATTTAACGTAAACAGTAATCGTACTTATTGAATGGTGTTAGTTTTCCCATATTAATGGGTATGTTTCTCTCATCAGCAAGTTCCACAGAGACTGAATCTCGCTTTCCCCAGTCTCCTCTGGTGAAGAGAACCATCAGCTGGACACTAGGCTGGATCTCAATTGAGCTCTGCCAGCCATCACGCCTTTTGTGGGAAATACATGATGAAGAATACAATCCCCTCATACATAGAACACAGGTTTAACGTATGTGACCCTGGACCACAAAACCAGTCTTAAGTCGCTGGGGTATATTTGTAGCAATAGCCAAAAAAATATTGTCTGGGTCAAAATTATATATTTTTTTTATGCCAAAAATCATTAGGATATTAAGTAAAGATCATGTTCCATCAAGATATTTAGTAAATTTTCTACTGTAAATATATTAAAACTTAATTTTTTATTAGTAATATGCATTGTGTAAGAACTTCATCTGGACAACTTTAAAAGCGATTTTCCTCAATATTTTGATTTTTTTTTTGCACCCTCAGATTCCAGATTTTCAAATAGTTGTATCTCAGCCAAATATTGTCCTATCCTAACAACCATACATCAATGGAAAGCTGATTTATTTCAGCTTCGTATAAAAAATTGAGCCTTATGACTGGTTTTGTGGTCCAGGGTCACAAACAGAGAAGTTACAGTACTGTTGATACTGTGTGCACATCTCGGTTAGTCGCAAGAACTTCACGAGGCGGGAGACAGAAAGCCTGTATTGCACTATCAAGACTGCTTAAAAATATTAAAACATATGAAGCTACCTGAATATATTTCGTGCATTAAACTAACTGAGTCATTGTAAGCGTGCACAGCATACGTTGCATTAAAAAAAATATTAAATAGACAGCCAAATGCACACAACGCATTTCCAATCATGTTTGTATCTCAGTGAATTTTACCTCAAAATCTGCTGTGGTGGTTCATCTACTCCAAATATGGCATAAACACCAAAGTCCTCCATTGAAACGCCTTTAGGTTGACACTCTCCACCAGAACAAATGCAAAAAAAGTTAATTAGTCAAACTCCGATAGACAGAGCTCTATCTCCCGCCAACAAAGCGCAATGAATATAAAACTCGCGCCACCGCCACGACGTTTCATTCACGAAGCGCAGTGATTGGATGAGTGGGCGGGAACGCAATGGTGTCGACCAATCCTATCGAAAAAGCAAACTGTTTTCTTCTTCTTCTTCTTTTGGAGTTTTATGGCGGTTGGCAAACAAACGATAGGTGCATTCCCGCCACCTACTGGGCTGGAGTGTGGACCATTGATGGAATAGGAAGAACAAAAAAATATATATATAATAATAATAACAATACATTTATATAATAATAATAATAGAAAAAATATATATTTTTAATTCTTCTAAATCCTGTTAAAGAGATCTAATTTTTAAAAGAATGTCATTAAAGCATAATGATTCAAGGGGGGAAGTCGTGGCCTAATGGTTAGAGAGTCAGACTCGTAACCCAAAGGTTGCAGGTTTGAGTCTCGTACCAGCAGGGATTGTAGGTGGGGGGAGTGAATGTACAGCAAGGCACCAAACCCCATTAGTGCATGCTCTACTGTTTCAGGTAATCCACACAGACTACAGTTCCCAGACTCATGCTTATTCATTTTATATAGAGAAGAATTTAAAGCAGTATGGCCAATGCAAGTCTGGTAATAATTGTATCTTCTCTTCTACTACCAAAATTAACTCTTTCAACCCCAACTTGATTTTGAATATGATAAAGATGTCTTCCTCTCTCTTCCTTATTCCAAACTTCTTGCCATCTCATTTTTATTGCTGTTCTAATTTTAACCTTAACTTCTTCTTTGCTTAGTGGTATAATATTTCTATATGTGATAATTTCAGTGCCTGTTTTGCTAAATGATCCGCAACCTCATTTCCATCCACTCCCACGTGTGCTGGAACCCACAGGAAACATATCTTAATTCCTATCTTATTCACTCTATACATACATAAAAGAATTTCATACAAAATGTCTTGTCTTGAAGATCTTCCACTGATAAGACCTGATAATGCAGAGAATGAATCTGAACATATCACCGCATTCATTGGCCGAGTATCCTCCATCCACCTGATAGCTAATAATATAGCAAACTGTTTTCCTCAGAGCTGTAGAGAAAAACTGTTTTCCTCTTGTTGCAATGTTGATTGACAAGTAAAGTCGGCCAATGAATGATAGACTTCATTACAGGCGGGATGTGTGATGGTCATGAGGAGGGTCAGGGTCATTCTTGTGACTGTAAGGTTTGGTAATCTATGTAGAGAATTTCACCTCATAAATCATAAAGTGAGATCACAAAAGTGACAAAATGCACATGTTATATACTTGACTATTATTATTATTGGGAAAGTTCCATATAACATAACCAGTTAAAATGTTGGTTATTATATAGTGTGAACATTTTTTCTCTTACTACTTTTTATAATCAAATGCATATAATAGTAATTTAAAAAATCCACAGAAGGGTTGTAATTTGTGCGATTGACTAGAGCTGCTGCCAAATCAAAGACTATCACATAATCACATAATTACTGAAATACACTGTCCTCTCGTGACACCTGCTGGTCATATTTGCATACATGTCGTTGCAAAACAGTTTTAAACAGTTCCTTAACTTTACAGACTTTAATTTCTACAGAGGTTCCATATATAATAAGGCTTTAATATGATTATTCACTTAATATCAGAGTTGATCCTTGGGTCTTGATTTCATGTGTGTGTGTGTGTGGGGGGGGGGGGGGTTTTTTTTTTTTTATTAATTTTTTTAAAATAATAATTAACAGGGACTGGAGATGAAACTATCTCTATGGCTAATTCTAATCTCTATGACTGACTGTCCATTATCTCTGTTAAATAAACAAGTGAAAAAATAAATAAAAAGAAATATTTAAAAAAAGATATTAATTTATTTAAATATATATATATATAATATTTAAAAAAAATATATATATATATATAAAAAAATATAAAAAAATTTAATCCTCTCCATTAATTTACGCGCTGTCGCCGTCACGTGACTCAGGCAGGCTCCGCCCATCATTAGATCAACCTTGAGCTTCAACATCACAGGTGATCAAGGGTTGCTAACCAATTATTCGACGCGTTTTCTAGTAAGGTAACGTAACAGTTAAACACTGCAGGCATCTAGTTGTCTCCCTTTTGGACAGTATTTGTCACTTCTGCAACACGACGAGGAATTTCATTTCAAATGTATGTACGCTTAGCAAGCACATTTGTAATGGAGTGCAGTTAAGGCTAATACAGTGTCAGTTTATTATTCCATTACCTACACTCTAGCTCATGTTATTTCGTGTATATTTATATATAAATGTAAAGAAGGCAAATCTGAATGTTTGTTATTAGTATTCTGTTATCAGGCCCATAAAGTACAATAAGTTTTAAAGACCAACATGTTTGTGTCGTGTATTAATATTATTGCAAAAAGGTCTGTATTCTGCAGTATTCTATAAATGTTTAAAATCTTACAGCAGATGATGGCAAATCATAGTATCAATACAGAGGGGAAGCGGCTTCCACGAATGGCTGCCACTCTAATGATGCGCTTTACCGCTGAAAGGGAGCCCACCTTTGGCATCCACAGGGCCAGTTTCAGGACTCTCAGCCCTAACAAGTTTGAAGATTCTACATCTACTGGAGAAGTGAGTCAATCCACCAACCCAGAGTTGTGCCACTTTGTTGACACCGAGGAGCCCTCTGCTGCGGGACGACATACCCTAGAAGACCAGTCATTGGAGTCTCCACCCCAAGTGGAGGACCTGGGCTCTGGCCCAGAGTCCCCTTCTGCATGGAGTCTGAGTAGTATTACAGGAGGTGAAACCACCCTAGAAGTACTGGAGGACAATACAGTTGGCTCTCTTCGGAGGGACCATAGAACTGGAGGTTTGACTGGAGTTTCTAAAAAAATGTTTCATTATGTTTGGTTGCAGATGTTTCTTCACTACCAGTGTTGTCTCAAACTCTTGCTCTTTCAGTGACGTTCACAGACTGGCACAAATGTCGCGTAACAGCACTGTGTACCGAGCGTTTTGACAAGCTGCTCAGAGAATGCCCTGAGTACCACAACACTAAGAGCTGCTTTGCTGCTTTTGTACTGGAGAGAGGTGAGTGCGAGACAACGTTAATAGAATTAACTAAAATTTAAAACCATAAAAATATTTTTGTTACTTGAAATAAAATAAAATATACAATTTATTTTGTTTCAACTAGTTGCCAAAGGTAACGCTTCTCATTTTCAGTTAGTTGATGTATCAATTACTTGATGTACTGAATTAACTAAAACTGAAATAAAAATGAATAAAAGCTATACTGACACAATAAAAATTACAATAAACACCAAAATTACTAAATCTTGGAAATTACTATACTAAAAATGGAAACTATAAAAATAAAAACGATTTCAAAATAATAATAAAAATAGTATCTCCATCATACTAAATAACATTGGTGTGAGATACAATGCCAACCTTGAAAGAAGATCACACTTCGTGCATGGTTAAGGATTGAAGAATAAGATTTTTCTGTTGGGCCAATAGGTCAGATTTGTACTTGCCCTTTTTATTTTTTCTCTCATAAACATTTATACATTTATATTTTTCTCATAAAAAGTAAAATTTTCTTTGCAACATTTTTTTTACAATAATACCTGGAAATCATACCATTATCTTATTTAAACTGGAAACCGTAAGACTTCTTAAACATGTTCAGTTTGTAATTTTCGATCCATTTTTACTGATAGTCATTCTTGTCATTTTGACACAACCTCAACTATGTTAGCCTTGTTAGATCATTTTACCTAGCTGATGGACAGAATTCACAACTCAACTTAATAGAAAACCAAATGTTTAAACATTTTGTTGCATTGTGCATGTATAAAACCATTATGCTTGGTATATAAGTATGTGGGTGAAAAATATCATAAAATAAATTTATACATATTTGATGTGTGTGTGTCAGAGGTGCTTGACACAGGTGGGCAGCGCTGTGAGGAATATGAAGTGGTAGCTCTGGGATCAGGTCAGAACTGCTGCAGTGGTTGGCTTTCATACACAGGATCTGTCGTCCATGACTGCCACGCCATTGTCATCGCCCGCAGAGCCCTCAAAAGGTACAAAAATATTAAATGTACATGCATTTCCATACTCGAGAGTAAAGAGAAAGACAAAGAAATGTTACTTTATTTGCTGTTTTGTGTGTCCAATATATATTTAGATGTGGTTGGTCTCTGTTTCTAGACTATTTGCAAATTAAACTACTATTGCAAATTTAAATGTGAAAAGAATGTGTCTGTTTTCCTGTCTGGTGTCACAGGTACTTGTACAAGCAGCTCCTGCTGTTCTACAGTGCTGATCCAGAGCTGAAGAAGCGCTCCATATTGGAAAGTGTACCATCTGAACGACTGCTTCAGCTCAAGCCACACATTTACCTCCACTTGTACACTAACAAAGCCCCCAAAGGAGCAGCTCAGTGCATAGTTTTGTAAGTTTAACTACTTTGTTTACACTCTATGTCCGGGGGCACCAAACTTGGTCCTGGAGGGCCGGTGTCCTGCAGAGTTTAGCTCCAACCCTAATCAAACACACCTGATCCAGCTAATCAAGGTCTTAATAGGTACACTAGAAACTTCCAGGCATGTGTGTTGAGGCAAGTTGGAGCTAAACTCTGCAGGACACCGGCCCTCCAGGACCGAGTTTGGTGACCCCTGCTCTGTTGTCTGCTCACTGCTGTGTATATTAGAAAACCCTCTATTGTGTATATTAAGGGTATTTAGAACATGAAGAGTTGTTGAAAAAAGATATTGGCGTTTGTCGTTCCACAGACAGGCTCAAAGTAGTGCTTACTCCACACTGAAGCTGCAGTGCCACGCTAAAGGCTCTCTCATCCCTGCTGCCTTCCTGCTTCCAAGCGTGTGGGGTGCTCGCATCTGTTGCATGTCTGGCAGTGCCAAACTCACCCGTTGGACTGTCACAGGAGTGCAGGGGGCGCTACTGAGTCATTTCATCAACCCAGTCTACATGACCAGCATTGTACTTGGTAAGCTGTTCGCATTGGCAGGTAACAGAATTCTCCAAATATCGTAATTGGATCTTGATTGAAATTGTTAGTCATTTTGAAATCCAAGCTGCCAGAAGAATGACAGTATTTATTAACATTTTCTTTACTTGTTGCCTAGGTGATTCCAGGTACTGCTCAGAGAAAGTGTCTGAAATCATTAACAAGCGTCTGGGCACAGGCTGGAATGATGCACTGCCTCCTCCATTCAAACAAACCACCATCTTCTTCCTGAGTGGAGAGCATGTGGGGTCCACAGAAAACACAGACCACTGCAAAGACCTCAGTGTCAACTGGTGTTTGGGAGACTCCAGTATTGAGATTCTGGACAGCACCACTGGTTATGCAATCAACAAGTCAGTCATACTAAATAAGTTAATGATGATCTTCTCTTATGCAAGGGTTTAGTGCTTGTACAGTGTCATACATTTATAAATGTGCACCATATTGAAGGAGCTCATTTGTAACGGAGCCACTGCTAGACAAACAAGATCACTGCCTGTGTTTGTATATTCAACCACTCGTTTTGCAAACATTCTAATCCACTGTGCTGTCTCTTAGTTTGATATATCAAATAACTGTCAAATATATGACAACAACAATTGTTACAATAAATTCATCACTTTTTAATTTTGATCTTACTTTTTTTCCCCTCTCTCAGTTCTCCATTTGTAAGTGGTCCTGGATCGTCCAGCAGGCTTTGTAAAAGAGCATTGTACTTCTGCTTCAGAAAAGTCTCAGCGCTAGCAGACCACCATGACTTTTTGTCTTTCACCACATACCGCAGTGCTAAAGTATGTGTATTTAATTTAGTTTTGATAATATCCACACACATAGTTAAAACCGAGGTTAAATATATATATATATATATATATGTATATATATATATATGTATGTATGTATGTGTGCCATTTTGTGCTCTATGTGGTCTGTTGTTGTTAATGGCTAATTTGTTTTGTTCTGTCTAGATGGCTGCCCAGCTGTATCAGGAGACCAAAACTCAAGTCAGTATGCAGTTTTTGGCCAACAATGCTGGACCGTGGAACTCCAAACACTTGGTGGATTGCTTCAGTCGTTAAATAACCAGTTGAACAACCCTTGAAATTCACTTAGGTTCCTAGTCATTTCAGGCTTTTGATGTTCAACAGATATTTCCATATTCCTGTTTCCATATTTCCTATTGAATGTTCACTGATGCTTGTACACGTTCATATACAAGTTCCTTATCAGATGTTCACTTCTACTGAAAACATTTCTGTTCTAAAAAATGCAAGAGTACTTCCAGCTATTTTGACCTGATAGTTAGTTAAAGTTTGTGTGGTTGTTTTGCTTTTGCAAAACAAGTTATTTCGATTCTGTGATTTGGTGTTTCATTGTTTATTTGATAAGAAAGATGAAGAGACTTTATGTTGGCTTTCCATACCTTCATATAAATATTAGAGTACTTTTACAAGCCCATTCATAATTTGTGATAAAGAATAATAAAACATTGTGAAGTTGTTGTAATGCGGTTCTTTATTTAAATGAATTAAATAATTGGAGGAACAGTAAAATAACTAGAACTTATTGTAAAGTATTCCATATCTTCGCATCACTGAATATTATTGTTGGCCATATCTTAGTATTCAGACTGATCCACCTCAATGTCTATGGTGGTTATCAATGTTATGCTATTGGTAAGAGATTGTTATAGTGTTTACACACCGATCAGGCATAACATTATGACCACTGAGAGTTGAAGTGAATAACACTGATTATCTCTTCATCACGGCACCTATTAGTGGGTGGGATATATTAGGCAGCCAGTGAACATTTTGTGCTCAAAGTTGATGGGTTACAGGAAAAATGGGTGAGCGTAAGGATTTGAGCGAGTTTGACGAAAGTGCCAACAGTGGGCACATGAGCATCAGAACTGGACCACAGAGCAATGGAAGAAGGTGGCCTGGTCTGATAAATCACGTTTTCTTTTACATCACGTGGATGGCCAGGTGCATTTGAGTCTTACCTGGGGAACACATGGCACCAGGATGCACTATGGGAAGAAGGTAAGACGGCAGAGTGATGCTTTGGACAATGTTCTGCTGGGAAACCTTGGGTCCTGCCATCTGTGTGGAAGTTGCTTTGACGCGTACCACCTACCTAAACATTGTTGCAGACCATGTACACCCTTTCATGGAAGCGGTATTCCCTGGTGGCTGTGGCCTCTTTCACAAAGCAAAAATGGTTCAGGAATTGATTGAGGAGCACAACGAGTTTGAGGTGTTGACTTGGCTTCCAAATTCCCCAGATCTCAATTCAATCGAGCATCTGTAGGATGTGCTGAACAAACAAGTCCAATCCATTGAGGCCCCACCTCACAACTTACAGATCTTAAAGGATCTGCTGCTAACATCTTGGTGCCAGATACCACAACACCTTCAGAGGTCTAGTGGAGTCCATGCCTCGACGGGTCAGGGCTCTTTTGGAAGCAAAAGGGGGACCAACATAATATTAGGAAAGTGGTCATAATGTTATGCCTGATCGGTGTATATGTATGTGTGTATGTGTGTATATATATATATATATATACAGTATCTCACAGAAGTGAGTTCACCCCTCACATTTTTGTAAATATTTTATTATATCTTTTCATGTGACAACACTGAAGAAATTACACTTTGCTACAATGTAAAGTAGTGAGTGTACAGCTTGTACAACAGGTGTCATTTCTTCAGTGTTGTCACATGAAAAGATATAAAATATTTACAAAAATGTGACAGGTGTACTCACTTCTGTGAGATACTGTGCATATATATATAATTTATTTTGTGTGTGTGAGTTTTAAAACAAATGGTATAATGAAAATGCATATACAGGTGCATCTCAATAAATTAGAATGTCGTGGAAAAGTTCATTTATTTCAGTAATTCAACTCAAATCGTGTATTAAATAAATTCAATGTGCACAGACTGAAGTATTTTAAATTAAATTAAATTTATACATTTAGCAGACGCTTTTATCCAAAGAAGCTTAGTGCATTCAGGCTACACATTTTTTATCAGTATGTGTGTTCCCTGGGAATTGAACCCATGACCTTTGTGCTGCTTACAATGCTCTACCATTGAGCCACAGGAACATTTAGCGACTGTTTTAGTTACTTTCATTTGAAAGCAGTTGGCAAAACTGGTCAGTGATAATATTTATTTGTCTATGTGATTAAAACATGGCACTTTGAAACGTTTTAGCTATACTCAAGTACATTTTGGTTAGGTTAGTTTTGTCAAAGTACCAATATTTTAACATATCATTTCTCTGTCCTTTTTAATCATGGTGCCACCATTGTTGTCGGAACGGAATCTAAATATATTAAACTTGCTTAGTTTTTAATATAAAAATAACAAAAAGCATACGTACGCAAGTATAATATAGTTTACACTGAGTTTTATGTTATTATTATTTTGCTTTGTATTTTGTATTGTGTTTTCATTGCAATCGGGCATTATCGGAAATGTTCCCCCTTTAGAAGTTTATAAAAAGATCACTGGGATTAACAGTAGCCCTCAGTGCAGAACACAAGATCCAGGGGGCGTGGTTGGATCCACATCTAGGGGGTGGAGATGGGTGGGTTTAGGGATCAGGGGATGGAGACAAGTTTAGGTAAATGTAAGGTGGGAGGAGTTGGATCTGGATCCAACCATGCCCCCTGGATCTTGTGTTCTGCAGTGAGGACCATCTAAATGTAAAATAATATGCAATATTACTAAATATTTGTGTCCTATGAATTTCTAGTTAAACTCTGAGCATTAGTCAAGTCTTTTAAGAGCATCTGTGAAGAAAAGTGAGATATTGCTCTCCTGGCGGCGGTTAATATGGAGAAAACATGACATGGATATTAGACTTCCTGTGTAAGGCCAAATGATGGGGCAATTCAGTGGCTTTGGTTCACAGTTCAACAGCTATGATTCACAGTTCTACAGTAACAGTATACCTTCCCACTTAACAGCAGGTTACCAAAGCTTTGAAAGGGAACCCTCCTATAGAGGTACAAACAGATTTTATTTATCTCAAATCATCAGTATCTTAATCTATTATATTAATGTAATATTGTACTAAACGTCTGATTATTTGTTTATTAAGGTGTTAATTCAGCTTCTGTCCCCTACTGGCCAGTGAACAACTTGGTCATGAAACAGAGACACAGAAGACCATATAATCCGTATACACGAGAGAGACCATGTACTTACAGATACTAAATACACTCAGTTCTCATTGTGTATGGCCATAAAATTAGGCATTGTTGCAGAGGCAATTAAACGCCTTGTTGGAACTGATTTGCCCCGATAGAAAAATTTAGCACCACATGACAAAACATTTATTTTTAATTCTGAAAGATTTTTCAAAATCTCAAAGATTTTTTTATTACAAAAGTCTGAAAAATTGTTATAGTGTTCAGGAAACAGTATTGTTTCCTGTTCATATGATGCAAACAATGTAGATGGGTTTTTGATCAGGCAAGTACATTGTGCAAGGAAAAAAAAGATTATGCTCTCAGTGTTCAATATTTTTGTACAAAGACTGTATTGTCACTTGGAAACCCTTTCAGACGTACGAGGAGAAATCTGATAGCAAAAATAGCTGACCCCTCTCAATTCTCCCACCTCTTGAACTCCAACATTAGCTGCCTGTTCTGCTCCTCTAACTTCTCTCTCAAGCCATACAAGCCTGGCATCAGGATCCTCATCTGAGAACTGTAGGAGAGTCCCTGAGGGCTTCAGCACCTGTAAACATTGCTTCACTATCTGTCCAGCCTTAACTTGACCTTCTTTAGACCTAACTAAAGCATCTGTGGTACCCTTGTCTAATATCAAATCCAGGCTTCTGGCCACAAAGTATCCTCTCAACTGTGTGCAGTCCATCTCCAGGAAGGCAAGAGCAGAGGACGGATTGCATGGCTGTACCAATGTAGAATTACTGTGCTTCTGCATAAGTTTCACTGCAACTGAAGAGATATCAGCACAGACGACCTTCACAGCACATGGAGAGGTTCTGTAGATACAAGGTCCTAATGCGGAGGTGCCACAACCCATGTCCAGGATGTTCAATGGGCCACTGTGGGAATGAGACATGGTCTGAAGTACAGGAAGAATGAAGTCCTTGACTGAGTGAAATCCAAAGAACCATTCAAAATTTTTGAATTGGCCTTTGCTTCCATTTTCTGTATAGAATCTGTCCCATGTTGCTTTTTTGTCCATGTTTTCAATCAGTTCATCTGTGAACACAAGTTGTAAATAGTTCGAATTTAGAACAAAAATACATATTATCCATACATACATATTATATGGTAAGTTTGCTAAATCGCCCAGAGCAGTGTTAACGCATGAGGTTAATACATGTTAAATACAAGGTTAAGATGTAACCATGTTAAAATTGCTCTTAGTTCCTATGGAAATGTCACATAATCATCAGTAATACACACTAACTTGTCAAACTAGTATGATGCCATCTGTGTGCCTTGGTCAGCTTTTGAAGGGTCCTCAGCGGCACTGCAAGTCTGGTAAATAACAACATTTGAAATACCCAGTTTAAGTAAAGCTATTCCGTTTAAAACAAAACACTGGCAGCATGTGTGATCCTAGCTGTAACTGAATGACACGACCCGGAAGTGTACATGAGAGAGGGGGCGGTGGAAAAAGAACTCAATCAAGATGGCGGACGAGAAGCAGGTATCATCACAGGCAGAGACGGAGGGTAAGTGCAGAAATAACATTCCGTCACACAGTTGAAAAGATCAGCTGACATGCGAAAGCAAAACATCTCGCAGGGTCCTGCATGAGGGAGCTTGCATTAGAGAATTCGGCTTTAACTGCTGTAAGAGCAGGAGGAGGAAATGCAGAGCATTACAAAGAGTAAACTCTGGGCTCATTTAACCAACAATAAAACCCAATCTTCCTAACATGTCGTATTTGCATTAAGACTCAAAGACTTTGATTTTACGCTCTCGGTTTAAATAGGATAGTAGCCTTGTTTGCCAAACAGCTGTAGACTGCAATATACACTAATCTTCACTCAGGGTTTATGGAGGTAACGTTAAGTGGTGAATCTCTTTGTGTTGTAGTTGTGTGGTAACAGTTATGGGCGGTTATTATACTGAGTTAGATGATGGTTAGAGGACTCCTCACACACGACTTTGTTTACATTATGTCCGAATGTAAGACACTAAACTGCAGCATTAGCAGTGTCATCACTCTCAACTGCTGTGTGCTCAGGTCCGGTTTTTTTGTGTGGCAGGTGTCTAAAACTTTTATGTATACATATATACTTATTTATTTTGCAGGAGTGAACTGCCTTGCATATGACGAAGCCATTATGGCACAGCAGGACCGTATTCAGCAAGAGGTGAGTGTTCAGAGTAATGTCACATTTAAAAAAAGGCTTGTAATTTGGATATATGCTAACTGTTACTGAACAAATCACTGATGATTTTGTGTTTTTGTCAAATTGTTAGCTGTTTTTTAATGATGAATAGAGTTGTACTTATAGGATAGTTCAACAAAACATACCATTCTGTGATAATTGACCCTCTTCTCAAAGCTATTTTTCTTTCTTCTATGTAAGAGAAATGGTAGGCAGAATGTTTATGCTGTTCTTTAATTCCATACTATTAAAGAGCTGGGCTGTCACACTCCAAAAAAACACACACCCACGCAAAAAAAAATAAAAAATCTTACAGTAGTCCACACAACTTGTGCACATTTTCCCAAGTCTTCAGAAGCCATACCATAGCTTTGAACAATCCAGAATTTAAAACTGAAGCATTTAATTTCTGCCATTAATGTCACAGAACTGAATTGTCTGTTAACACCATGAACGACAATTATATCAATAACTATATTAACATCCACAACAACGAACGATAACATTCAGTTTATTCTAAGGAAGATGCAGTTATGCTGTCTGCCGCTTTAAATGCTATAAATATAACTGTAACTATATTATCGTCCACACCAGTGCATAGCGATGTTCTGTTTATTATAAGTGCATGCTGCAGTTATGTCATCTGCAGTTTTAAATTCTCAAGCTCTTTAAATATGGTGGATTCTGATTGGTTTTTATCATTTATGAGCTGAAAAAAATCATTTTGAAAGCGATTCCAATGATATCATTCTTCTGTATCATTATAGTTGTGGTCTTGACTGTGCTATTCTCTTTTTAAAACTTTATCATTGTTGCTATTGTTCTTGGTGTGAACAGCCCTGTAGACCTGGAATATTATATCGCACATAAGTCAGGTGGACTTTTTTTTTTAAGAGATCGACAGCATCTTTCCCTATTCACATTAATTGTATGGAAAAGAACAGAAACATTCTGCTTAACATCTCTCTTTGTGTGCAACTGAAGAAAGCAAGTCAAGCAGGTTTGGAATGAAATGAGGATGACTAAATGAACTACCCCTCTAATTGCTTTTTTTGTTTTAATAGATAGCCACCACTAACCCTTTAGTGTCGGACAGACAAGATCTCTCTGTGCTTCAGGGTGAATATGCTGCAGAGGATGCCATTTACCAGCTCAAGATAAAGGTCACTACATTTTCACGAGCTTACTTTACATGTAGCAAGTGCCTGAAACCTGCTGTAAAACTGTTGTTATTATATCTTGTTTATAGGACCTTCACAAAAAGTATTCGCACATTCGTAAGACACGGCCAGATGGAAATTGTTTCTACAGAGCTTTTGGCTTTGCACATTTGGAGTCACTACTGGACGACAGCAAAGAGCTGCAAAGGTAGTGTCTGTTTGATTTGGGTGCTTAAAGCAGATACCATTTATTTTATTTGGAGTAGTTGCAGTTATTCTGGAGATAGCAGTAACCTTATTTACGCAAAGTACCATTTTGTAAATGTTTTTTCTTTCTGTCATTGTAGTGAATGTCTAAGTACCAGACCTGTCTCAATTTTGGCACTATAGGTTTAAAGCCGTGGCAGCTAAGAGCAAACTGGACCTTGTAAACCAGGGCTTCACCGAGTTCACTATCGAGGACTTTCACAACACTGTGAGTTGGAAAATGTATCAGTTAAAAACTATGCTCAAATTTAAAGCTCAATGCTTCAAGGGTAAGTTCACAGATTTTCAACCAGCATTATGTTGTTACAATGTTGGTAGTATATAGCATTGGGTCCGAATCCGTCTTGTAGAGTTCAAGTCGAGTCCAAGTCCTTAACCAATGAGTTTGAGTGGGAGACGTTTATTAATGTCTTGTCATTTTAATTTTATGATGTTACTTATTATGTGTTATCTTTCACGTAACGCATGAAGTGGATTTGACTGTACTTAAAGTCCAAAATGTCCAAGTCCCTGTCAAGTTTGAGTACAAGTCCACCCGAGTGTTTATTTTTCACCAAAAGTCCACTGAAAGATGTAATGCGCTTTATTTGGCGACTTTTGACCGCTCCAGAGGTTTTGTGAAAACTAGAGATTGTACTTCCGCATTTTTGTATCTCTGCTCACGAATAGTCTGATCGAGCCCAGTGCATTATGGGTGTTTCAGTTTTTGTACCTTTTTTCACAACAGCCATTTATCTGTTTTTTCTACTGCACCGACAGCCAACTTTTATCTTTTACTTTGTCTGCAGTGAATTACCCCTTTAAGTCCTGTAACTGTACTTATGCTCGCTGTGGTTTCTCTCCTTTGTCAGTTCATGGACCTGATTGAGCTGTGTGAAAAGCAGCAATCACTTGGTGAACTGCTAAGCTCCTTCAATGACCAGAGTGTGTCTGACTACATAGTGGTTTACCTGAGGCTTCTCACCTCGGGATACCTACAGCGGGAGCATGTGTTCTTTCAGCACTTCATAGAGGGCGGCCGTTCTGTTAAAGAGTTTTGCCAGCAGGTGAGTGACACCTAAGAGTATTACTTGTGAACGATTTTTTTTTAAGACTATGGTAAAAATGTAATTTAAAAAATAAAGCAATATTAAATAAACTTTAACATCTAATAATCCATGTTTTACTTTTTAGGAGGTGGAGCCCATGTCGAAAGAGAGTGACCACATCCATATCATTGCCTTAGCACAGGCACTGAACGTGTCCATATTAGTGGAATACATGGACAGAGGAGAGGGTGGAACGGTGAACAATCATGTCTTCCCTGAAGGAAGTGAGCCACGCATCTTCCTGCTCTACCGCCCAGGCCACTATGACATCCTGTATAAGTGATACTCTGTGGTTCCATTGTGAAGAAACCATACCATTTCTACAGCCAAGTTGAGTCATACATGTGTATGCGAGGCTATGCTATGATTAAACAAAGTTTTCACTCCAGTTCTCCCCACATTACAAAATGAATGATTCCCCCCCCCCCAGTACAGACAGAACAAAGCTCTTGATCGCAGAAAAACTGACACTGCATCAAACAGCAGCATTATTAGAGTTGTACAGTAGGTTTTTGTGTGGTTGTAAATGTTATCATCTTGCTTTTAGTGTTTTTCCTTTGTTACACTGCCTTTCATGAGTTTTATTAAAGGGATTTACTCACTTGACCTGAAGTCAATTTGTGGTTTCAGAAATCATTGTGAACGTGATAACATCAAGGCACAGACTTTTACCATTCAGAAGTTGCTCGAAGCCAGTAACAGGAAAAGAACAGAAAGCGCAATCATTTAAGTGCTACTTTTACATTTACCAAACATATCACACCTTATGCAGACTGATGTTTATTTTAAGCAGATTTGGGAAAAAATGTGTTACAAATCAATCATAATCATGTAGGACTCAAACCACTACAAAGATGTGTCTGAAACCCATCTGGAGGCATCCTCCTCAGTCATGGCTGTTTTCTGTGGGAGTCACAGGCGTTGGACAGGATCCATCCAGCCGGACCAAGGACGGCAATCGAAATAAAGGCCATCACAAATACACTCTCCTAAAAGAGTAGGGGCAAGGATGCATGTATGATTACACAATATTGCCAAATCAATCATTCTAGATGCATTCAAGAGATGAATCGGTTGAGTAGGTTCACAAAACCGGATTCGTCCACTAAGCGGAATGAAGCCAAACAGTCCGAATAACAGGTTTACGAAACGTACTTACGATCGTTTTTAATGTTTAATTGAAATGTAAGTGCATTTTAGCAGTTAAAAGCATATCAGATTTAGGTTCTTCTATATTAGTTAATTCACGGCTGCATCAATCTGAACAGACATTTCTAAAAAAAAACAAGCCTAATAAAACGCACAAGAACGCAATAGCGGAAACCCGCATTATGAGCGTATAGCTTCGTTAGAATATTTAGAACACGTGTAAATTATGCAATGTAAGAGAATTTAGTCGGCGGTTTTTTTAATAACGTTACTTAAAAATCGTTCGAAAGAACCTATTCGTGGAAATCAGTCGGAGTTTCCTTCTGTTGAACTTACCAAGACGCCGACTCTGCCTTTTGCAGAATTAGAGTTCATGTAGAAACGCTGGGTTAATACACTTTGTCTGGGTGTAAAGCTTGTGCTTTTCAGTACTCGTACAAAGCAAAACATCATGTAGCCGCTTGTAAGCCAGCACTAAGAATCAAAAACACAATGCCTGCACGTTTTATTTACTTTTACGTTTCCCGCCAAGTAGTTTTAATACCTTCTATCCAATCAACATCCTCGTTAATTATTAGTTACGTAACGTTTCGACAATTAATCTATTAAGTCACACATGTGTCACACCTCAAACATTAGAATGACTATTCATGCTAAAACATTAAAGTTTTTAGGTCACAATTAGTTGATGTATTTTTAAAAGTACAAATACTCTTTAGTCTCTCAGTTTGAGGTAAATTAGCAAAAAATTTTAATAGTATCGGAATAAAACGCTCTTAAACTACATAAAAAAATATATAACTTGTAAAAACAAAGGCTTAACCCTGATAATATATTGTTTTAATTGTACATGTTATACAATGAATCTTTTCAATCAAAAGAGGAAAATTATCAATAGACCAAGTATTTCCTTTCATCTTCAGCGCTATGCTGTTTACAATGTATGATACAACACAAATGAACAATGTAGAAACGCTGGGTTAATACACTTTGTCTGGGTGTAAAGCTTGTGCTTTTCAGTACTCGTACAAAGCAAAACATCATGTAGCCGCTTGTAAGCCAGCACTAAGAATCAAAAACACAATGCCTGCACGTTTTATTTACTTTTACGTTTCCCGCCAAGTAGTTTTAATACCTTCTATCCAATCAACACCCTCGTTAATTATTAGTTACGTAACGTTTCGACAATTAATCTATTAAGTCACACATGTGTCACACCTCAAACATTAGAATGATTATTCATGCTAAAACATTAACGTTTTTAGGTCACAATTAGTTGATGTATTTTTAAAAGTACAAATACTCTTTAGTCTCTCAGTTTGAGGTAAATTAGCAAAACATTTTAATAGTATCGGAATAAAACGCTCTTAAACTACATAAAAAATATATATAACTTGTAAAAACAAAGGCTTAACCCTGATAATATATTGTTTTAATTGTACATGTTATACAATGAATCTTTTCAATCAAAAGAGGAAAATTATCAATAGACCAAGTATTTCCTTTCATCTTCAGCGCTATGCTGTTTACAATGTATGATACAACACAAATGAACAAGAGTAGTTTATAGTTATTAAACCATTCATTTTATACAGAGTGAAGCTAAAAAATAAAACAGCAAAAATAAGCACAAAGGCACATTTACCTTTTTAATCTGCAATTCTGAAACCAAATGCATACATTCATTAATTCCTTGTTCCTGTACAACAAGCCCTTCAAATACAAATCAACTTTATCTCAATCTTCTTTGTCTCTCCTTATTCTTCATCTCAAGCTGGTTTTGCTATATATAAAAAAAAAAGACAAGACTTTCAAGGCAGTAAATGGTCAACAAAGCAGCATTCTCCTTCCTTCTAAAGAAATGTCCAGTTTTTGGCCATTTTCTGAGATGATACATAAAGGTTAAACAGTGCATCTCAATTAACTAAAAACTCTTATTCAAAAAACATGTCAATATAAGAGGTTTGGTAAAGCAAGGCTGATCTTCTCAAGACATTTATGCATGTCATTTCTCAAAACAGGCATAGCACATTTATATTCTTATGTAGACATACATTTTATCTTTGGCAATAATAACTATCTGAGAAAAGTGTAGCAAGTATTATAAGGCATACTGAATATAAAAAAGCAAGTATAAATGGCCCCTTTTGAAAACGCTGCAATAATACGCCACAATGTTTCATTAAAGAAAAGTTCCAGTTACAACAGAATGAAACTTCTGTGACTTAAAGATGCACATCAGCATCCACTATGTACAGGTTTTTAATGTACATACAAATACTTAACAAATCAATACATTTTAAAAGGAACAATAACGTTTAACATGCCAAAGAACGGAATGAAATTGGAACGTGAGGCTGTAAATTATTAAAGCAATGTGACCTTGAAACCAGAATTCTCTAATTTACTGATTAATATATATATATTGTGTGTATGAATATATACACACATAAATAAATAAATAGCAGTGCATGGACACTCCCCCTGCTGTATTCAATGAGAAGTATATGCACACGTGCGTTCTTTGGCGGTGTTAGATGTTAACTGAGTAAGCTCAAAATAACTTTACCGAACGGTTATTAGTGCAGCTGAAGTCCTAACAGACAACTTCAAGTAGTGATGTAGTGTTTTTGAATCGAACTGAACATCAGTTTGTGGTAGTTAGTTGTGCTTTTCTGTACTCAATTATCACATCAATGTAATGTTCATTCTTTAAAACATACTGCAGTTCAAGGTCTTTTCGGTCCATCTCAAATCCTGTTATACATACACTCATTCAGCACTTCTCAGTACTGCCCGTACCCCATCCCGAACCCCAGCCCCAGGCTCTCTCGAAGTCCCCTGAGCTGCTCCTCTCCGAGCCTGATCTTGTCATCCAGTTGCCTCTGCTCTACCAGTAGGGCTGCTTTCATCTTCACAAAGTGACTGTAGTCACGCATCTGTTCTGGGGTCAGGCAACATTCCAGCACCTTGCCAACCGCCTGCTCACGCCGGTCCACGTGCTCCTTGAGCTCCTGAGCCTCTCCCATCTGCACCAGCAGCTGCTGCTTCTTTTCCAGAAGTTGTAGCTATAACATGACAGAAAGAGCGAGAGAGACAGAGAGAATAAGAATAAAATGCTAAGCAAATCAAACATGCAGAAGGATAAAAACTCGAGGTCTAATTTATTTGTGTAGTGCTTTTCACAATACACAATATTTTAAAGCCGCTTTACAGAAAATTATGATGTTAATGTTTATAACATCTTCATGCCTTATAGTCAAATTTCACAGATTAGAGCTGGGCGACAATACAGTTTACATTTTGCAACGATACAGGCAATCAAGCTGTTGAGATTTGCTATATTATATATACGGTATATATATATATATTATATATACGTCTGATATATATATAGCTATACGTAAAAGACCTTAGTCAGGGTAGCATCATATTTTTGACAGGAAACAAGGCTGTGAAGGACAGAAGTACAGTGTGTTCAATTGATTGTACTGTTGTTCAATGACATCCTGATTGTTCAACTGATGAAAAGAAAAACTTTCAGTAGACAAAACTCCATAAAACAGTTTATACAGTGCATGCCATTGTAAAGACAGTAAGTCTATCTCTCACAGCCTCGTTTTCATCTACGTTCAATTCAATATGCCATCTAACCTGACTAAGGTATATACTGTATGTATGCAGATGAAGTTGGATGTATTATATATCCAAATTTTAATATATCGCTGGGCAATAATATAGATTACGTTTTGCGACTACATATATCCTCACCCTCCCGTGGTGGCCAGTCTCTGGGTCCACACAGTCCAAGGCACTTTCTACTCGGATCAGTCTCCCAGAAAGAGACAACAGCAGGCTGGTCACCTTGTCTAGGTCACCAATGAACATACGGTACTTGTCCACCTCGTTGGGCTTGCAGATAGCGAGCACCAGGCTCTCCACTTCCTCTCCCAGCTGAGTGTTGGCGCGGATATCCTCTTGCAGGCCCCTCTGTGCCTCACGAAGGACACCCAGCTTTTTACGAAGGCTCTCCATCAGCTGCTTCTGTAAGTGTAAACATTTACTATGAGAAGTGGCATATATACACTACCATTCAAAAGTTTGGGGTCAGTACGTTTTATTTATTTACTTATTTAAAAAAATTAAATCCTATTTAAAATAAATACAGTTCTTTTCAACTTTCTATTCATCAAAGAATCTTTAAAAAAAAGTATCGCGTTTCCACAAAAAAATTAAGCAGCACAACTATTTTCAACATTGACAATAATAAAAAATGTTCCTTGAGCACCAAATCAGCATATTAGAATGATTTCTGAAAGGTCATATGACACTGAAGACTGAAGTAACGGCTGCTGAAAGTGCATATCATAGGAATAAATTACAAAGCATGAAATAAGCTAGCCATACATTTCTGAATCTTTCACCTTATAATTGAGCTCTTCCTCCTCCTCTTTCCTGTCTGAGATCTCTCGAATCCTGGCAAGAAGTTGCGGGTTGTCAGCTGACGTATCATAACAGGTTGATCGTGAAACTTGTGCCATGGATATTCCCAGTCTAGAGGGCCTAGGAAAGAGTCATGAATAATTCAGAAGCAAAATAATGGAGGTGAAGGTGGAGGCGCTGTAACAGTCTTTCTGATATAACAGAATAGAATACACTAAAAATTCATGTACAGTTTACTTTTTCACAATTTTCACTCCGAAAGTGCTAGTAAAAAATAATTACAAAGAAACGGCAAGTAACACATTAATTAAAACATGAAATTTCGAATCAGAAAGACTGAAATAGTATTAGATTGCCGTACCTCTCAAACGTTCCTCCACTGATTGGGTGGCCTCCTCTCCAGCTCTCTCCACCCGTCTCTGTATTTACACTGTGTGGAAATAACTCTCCTATCAGCTCTTTCCTAGATAAACCATAATCATCCTCTAGAATGGAGTCCACCAAAGCACCCCTCGGCCCTCTAATGTTTCTCGCTGATGGAGCCCCTTCCTCAGGCATGTTGTCAATGTCTGTCTCCAGCACCATAACTGGTCGAGCAAAACCCTGCAGCTCCATCCTGTGCTCTCCTTCCCTCCTGTCAATTTCTCCTAACCGCTCATTCTCACAGATCTCATCTATGTCTGTCTCCAGGGGCTGGTTTCCATCTTCAATACTGCTGGGACTGCGGGAGGAAATAATCTGCTTTTTGTGGGCTGTTCCAGGGAAGCCTGCTTGATGGGGCAGCAAGTGGGAGTTGTTCATGGAGAAGTAGGATTCTGGACACACGGGTGCAGATGACAAACTGTTCTCTGGGACTTCAAGAGGCCTGGTAGTGCCCAGTGGAGGGTAATGAGGACTGGACCGGTCCCACTCAGCTCGATGCTCAAAAAAGATGGGCTTCACCAGTGTGACTCTAGGCTCATCTGACACTGCAGCATTATGGACAGGTATTCTAAAATAGGGCAGACATGGTGGGAATTTATTCAAAAGTACATTAAAAATGTAATTCATTCACTACCATTCAAAAGTTTAGGGTCAGTAAGGATGCATGAAATTGATCAAAACTAACAGTTTAAACGATTATAATGTTACAATTCTATTTAAAATAAGTGCTGTTCTTTTGAACGTTCTGTTCATCAAAGAATCCTGAAAAAAATGTACAACCGTTTCCACAAAAACATTTAGCAGCACAGCTATTTTCAACATTGGTAAAATTTTTATAAAAATTCAAAATTCAGTATGATACAAGTGTCTTGGTATCATAATGAAGAAAAAAAAAACTCTTAACTTTAGTAGTTTGCCATAATCTTGTATTATTATTTTTACTGATTATTAATACTCAAAAAACTTAAAGTATTCTGGTCCAATCAACATGCAGAATAAAAACCAGGAAATAATTAATTATTTTTGTAAGAATACTTTTTACTTGGAAATATATTTAAAAACCTTTTTGTAAATTAATGATGGAAATGTGTTCTTTCATGTATTCAAACTGTAAAGATAACATGTTTTTACTTTTTATTTAATGGTTACACCCCATATATTTTTAGCAGTCGTTAAAAGTTTTTTTGAAAATGGTTTGTTATGAAATCAACACGAATACCATGAATAAGTCTTGTATGTCATACGTGTGTTTTGGAAGGTATGTTTTACCTTGTGCATGGTTCAGGCTGCGGCAAAGGTTGATGAAGTTCCCTTCTCATGTCTCTCTCTCTTGGGGGCAGGGCTACAGGTTTAAAGGCCCGACGTGTAAAAGCAGGGCTGAGGGGAGCCGCCGAGTACTCCTGACTGCAGCAGTGATGGCTCTCCGAGACCTCCCTCGGAGGAAGACTATAGGAGCGCTGACGTGTCATTTCAGACACACCGGGGGGCTGGGATGTGCACGGCTGTGGTCGAGGTGGAGAGGAAGAGGGAGAGGAATAAAGTGGCGGGGAGGAGAAGAGGTTATGTTGGGATACCCGTCTCTTGTGGAATTGATCCCATTTTGGGGGCGGTGGACGAGGTGGCGGAGGCCCTTTTTTCTTCTTTACTTCACCTACACATACTCCATTCTCATCCAGGTCACTAAGAGTGGACGCACGCATTCTGCTTGGTGTGACATTGGTGTGATTATGAAAATTGTGTGCGTCCACACGAATGTCATTTTCTGACATAGCACGGTTTCTAAGGGGTGAAAAAAGATGCTCTTCAGTGCGGCCACCTGTCATGCTGTTGCCACCTTGACCTATGAAGCTAGGAACAGCAGCACCCTCTCCTGTCTTGGAGTCTCTCCTACACCTTGAGTAGTCCCTGTGGAATAAGAAATGTTATGCTATACTTCTAATAAGTAATGGTTTGTCAATAACCATAGGTAAATAAGTAAAACATACAAAATATGACAATAAGAGTAAGTTAATCTATTGAGAGTTAAAAGCAGAAACCTTACCTCTCTGTTAAGCTGAAATTTCTGTTTAGTTTTTTTGCTTGTTCCTGCACAGGGTGGGCCTGTAAAATATATTTGCCATATATTTAAATATTAAATATAAATTAAACAATAAATAAAATATGATTTAATCAAATTAACCGGGGAAAAAAAACATTGTGTAGTAGGTTTTTACCCAAACCTACCACAAAAAAAAAAAAACTAAAAACTACTACTAACTGCTACAACTAAAAACTACAAAAAAAAGCAACAAGGTAAATAGATAAAAACACTACACTGATGATTTATGGAACTTTATACCTTTCACCTGTCTGCTGATCTGTTCTTTAGCATATGGTGCATCTGAAACAACCTACTCTAGGTGATAACAGCCCTGGCATTTAAATGCCTCTTTCAAAAGGGTACTATAGGAGGTACACTAAAGGAGCTTTTGCTCTTAAATAACCATACAAATTCAGTTTCATTCCCACTGCTGTTGTGCCAACTGTCTATAGCCCAGATTTTTTAAAAGCTCACCATGAGCATATCTGATAACCGCCAAAATAATTGATAGGTGTTCAAAAACATTCTGTTCTGAGAACTGTAAGGGGAGTCAGTACAGTGAATAGTATCTCTAATTCTCATCCAGAGGACATGGGCTTGATTCCACTACAAGAAAAATACCCTCTCGAATTCACCTGAATTTGCCCTCAAGCATTAGACTAAAAATGGCCCAGAGATCAGTTAGACTATCAATTCATGTTTTAAGATGAAACTCTGAGAACACTTTTAAAAACCAAAGGACATGCATTGAGACCAGTGACATGAGATAGAATACATATTCAATCTTCCTGTTGTATTAGAGCCAATTTATGTTTTTGTACAGTTCTGGCCAACATTTGGCCTTTTGGGACTCTGAAAAAGCCCAATTTCAAAATATCCTGCATAAATGCTAATATTAAAATAAGTCTGCACTAAAGACTGAAAACAGTCTCATTCCCATCTACATGGCACTATACCAAAGAGTCTTAAAATAACAGCTCAAATAGAGAATAAACAGTTTAATTCTTATTCAACACTGGGTGGAACGCTGAGCAAGGCTTTTGGATGTTGGTGGTACTGTTGCTATAGAAATGCTCAGAGGACTGCAGAGAGGCAGGAACCTGAGGACTGGGCGGCTGTTTCTGACAGGCGTCGTGAGGTAAAGACTGAGGAACTGTGTCGCTACTCATATTGTGTTCAGAACAAAGAGTTTCTCTCCTGCATTCCCTTTCTTGTTCTCTCTGCAGTAGTCTTCACAAAATGTCTTGAGTTACTCACAACACTTCAGACAACTCCAGATGTTCTCACAGTATAAGAGAAATATTCTGAGATGAATCCAATCCAAGATGGTTCAGCTTCAGCTTCAAGGTGAAGTTCAGGTCTAATCCATCAGTAGACGTTTCAAGTCAAAGGACAACCCTGAGGTCTGTGTCTGCTGTGAGTGGTCAGTCTTTATCAGGACCCTAATGGCTTCAACGCTCATATGAGTGAAGGTTGGCGGTCATTTAGCTGTCATGAGGCAGTCTGAGGCTCTGACCAGATTCCTAGTCCAGGAAAAAATTATCAGACAAACACTCCCCCCACTTCCCCTCTCAAACAGCAGCTCTCTCTCTCTCAATATTTCAAGTCACAACTGAAGACCAAACATTCAGTCCACTAAAGGGCTTATTCTCTCTCACTCACACACACACACACACACACAACCTCCCACTCACTCGCTCTAATGACATTAGGAGGAGAGGAAGCGGTGCTCAGACGGAGAGGAAACTATGTTTGGGGGAGATAAAGCAGCAAGCCACTGCTAAAATAATACCTAGCGTTCTCTCCTATTATTGTTTGAATGGGGGGAAAATGTGAGGGCCGCTTCCTGTCTCCCTGGGAGAGCAGTCAATTTCAGCCAGTAGTGGTGAGAGAGTGAGGGGTGTGGAGAGAGAGAGAGAGAGAGAGAGAGAGAGAGAGAGAGAGAGAGAGAGAGAACAAATTGGAGGAATAAGACTAAATGATTGAAACGGTGCATTGTCGCGGTCACTCTTTTCAATAGTGAAGAAAGTACAACAATGCAAAGCACATCTGAGAGGCAACAGTGTGTGTTTTGTTATATTCCAGCAACTGCCTGAGAGACAGAGAGAATAAAATGAAGTTTAACTCACATCAGCTGTGCTTAATAAACAGCTTTTCCTGCTCTAATCAGCAGGGCTGATGAAAGTCAGAATGGGGTCAGTCTGATTAACAACTACAACACTGACAATACAAGAAAAACCCAGTAATCATGTGTATAGGACAAATTACAATGGAGCGCAACCTCCCACTAATGGGTTCTTCAGTTGAGACTGTTAACCCAAGGTCAATTTTAAAGGGATAGTTTTCCCACAAATGATAAATTCTGTCATTATGTATTTACCCTTGTGTCTTTGAAGAATGTTGGTAACTAAACTGCCATTGTAATATTTCCCTTGATTACTCATGATTGCCTTTTTATGAGTTTTAAAACTTTGACTGGACAAATACAGTGCATGACGAGCACACAACCTTTTTTTAATAACAGGTCTGTGACCTGTTTTGTCCATCTGTGCAAATGTTGGTATGTAGATCCTCACTGGTTGTTGTTTTCTCAAAAACACAGCAAAAAAAAATGCTCATTTCACAAGTCACTGTGTGACATTTTTATACATTTTTCACAGACATTCCAACACTGTAGCTCCACATCGTGTCACACCGTACTACTGCATCCCAAGTCACATAGCATCCATATGTTATGAATAATTGTAGCATAAATTAAGTGAACTGAAATATGGAGTGTGTACTGTGACAAGATAATTGACCACTACATAGTGACAGGATGTCCTTCTGTTACACACTCCAAAGTGTTTTCTTCACAAAAGAGAACATACTTTTAGGCCATAGTATGAGTAGGCAAATTGGGACGCAGCATATCTTTGACACCACAGATTTGTGGGTAGTACTGCACAACTGTATGGAACATTACTTAAAATGTTTAAAAAGCCATTCAACCAGGGTAAAGCCCTTAAGTGAGTCCATTTCAAAATCATTATTGTTTCTGTTATGCTAGCATGTTAAATTTACATAAAAATTCTTTATAGTAACTAAGATCGTGAGTGATAGGAAAGAAGGGTGGTTAAACCACAAACTGATGATATCTTTAGGTATGATGTCACTGGTTATTGAAACACTGGTGACATGCATGAGTCAGTAGTCCTGCATGCTGTACTCTCTCTTTTGTTTTTTAAACAAATTGGAGGAATAAGACTAAATGATTGAAACGGTGCATTGTCGCGGTCACTCTTTTCAATAGTGAAGAAAGTACAACAATGCAAAGCACATCTGAGAGGCAACAGTGTGTGTTTTGTTATATTCCAGCAACTGCCTGAGAGACAGAGAGAATAAAATGAAGTTTAACTCACATCAGCTGTGCTTAATAAACAGCTTTTCCTGCTCTAATCAGCAGGGCTGATGAAAGTCAGAATGGGGTCAGTCTGATTAACAACTACAACACTGACAATACAAGAAAAACCCAGTAATCATGTGTATAGGACAAATTACAATGGAGCGCAACCTCCCACTAATGGGTTCTTCAGTTGAGACTGTTAACCCAAGGTCAATTTTAAAGGGATAGTTTTCCCACAAATGATAAATTCTGTCATTATGTATTTACCCTTGTGTCTTTGAAGAATGTTGGTAACTAAACTGCCATTGTAATATTTCCCTTGATTACTCATGATTGCCTTTTTATGAGTTTTAAAACTTTGACTGGACAAATACAGTGCATGACGAGCACACAACCTTTTTTTAATAACAGGTCTGTGACCTGTTTTGTCCATCTGTGCAAATGTTGGTATGTAGATCCTCACTGGTTGTTGTTTTCTCAAAAACACAGCAAAAAAAAATGCTCATTTCACAAGTCACTGTGTGACATTTTTATACATTTTTCACAGACATTCCAACACTGTAGCTCCACATCGTGTCACACCGTACTACTGCATCCCAAGTCACATAGCATCCATATGTTATGAATAATTGTAGCATAAATTAAGTGAACTGAAATATGGAGTGTGTACTGTGACAAGATAATTGACCACTACATAGTGACAGGATGTCCTTCTGTTACACACTCCAAAGTGTTTTCTTCACAAAAGAGAACATACTTTTAGGCCATAGTATGAGTAGGCAAATTGGGACGCAGCATATCTTTGACACCACAGATTTGTGGGTAGTACTGCACAACTGTATGGAACATTACTTAAAATGTTTAAAAAGCCATTCAACCAGGGTAAAGCCCTTAAGTGAGTCCATTTCAAAATCATTATTGTTTCTGTTATGCTAGCATGTTAAATTTACATAAAAATTCTTTATAGTAACTAAGATCGTGAGTGATAGGAAAGAAGGGTGGTTAAACCACAAACTGATGATATCTTTAGGTATGATGTCACTGGTTATTGAAACACTGGTGACATGCATGAGTCAGTAGTCCTGCATGCTGTACTCTCTCTTTTGTTTTTTAACACCCAAACATACAATTAGTCTGTTAGCAGTAGGGATGTAACGGTATGACAATTTCTTATCACGGTTATAGTGACCAAAATTATCACGGTTGTCAGTATTATCACGGTATTGTTCAAATGTGCTGGAGATGTTAAAAAAGTACTGACACATAAATCAATTCACCAATTTTTATATTTAAAAATCAACAAACAACAAATACAATGACTTTTTGTTTGCATAATCACTAAAACAATAACATTACCAATGATGTTCGGATTTTAAATGACAACAGTTTAATAGCATGTTGAAATATCTAATGTAAATGTTCAAATAAAGCTTTGAAAAAGTTTCATAATAAGGGAAACCTCACATTTCAGCCTTTAAAAAAAAGGAAAGATATGTCAAAATGATAATTGATTAATAAATGATTATATGTATTTTATCTGTTCCATAAATAATTCTAGATAACTTATCTGAATTGTTTAAATGTGTAGAGTCTACATAAGCTTGTTTTCATCAACCAGTCAAAATTTACTGCAGGGCATGCAAATTCGGTGCATTTTTGGCCAGACAGAAACTGCACACAGGCTGAATGTAAATATAAGTCTCTGTAAATCCACTCGCTGGCAGCAGGTGGCGCTTATGGAAAAGCTGAATTAGAGCGGTTTCCCGTAAACTCCGTGGACAAAGCAGTATTGCGATTAAGAACACTTCCTTTAGGTATTACATGGAGTGAAGATGAAAACAAAATGCCATCGAATCGTTTCTGAAGACAGTCAGAACCCTCAGAGGTACATTCATATAATAAATTAATTCATATATTCATTTGTATAATTCCCTTAGCACTTTCCGCCCTGTTTTCACTCAAAACGAAACTACTCTGCGTGCTGTGCGCATGTGAGACGGTTACTTAAAACTGTGCTTTATGCTGGACAGTATTTATTTATCGTGAGTTGTTCATTTCGCAGTAATCTAATACGGTTTTAATGATAATTAAAATATGAAACGGTAATACTAACCGTGGGGAATTTTATCATGATTTATCATCAAACCGGTAATTGTTAAATCCATAGTTAGCAGTCCTCTCGGTCTTACTGCAGGGGATACTTAACTTACCATGTCCATATATAATTAGTACCTTATTCAAGAATAACACACTGATCAAGAATATTGCATTTATTTAGATTGTAAAGCAGATTGTAATGTAATAACTAAACCATATTATTCTCTGTCATTTCAATTTCTTTGTGCTAACAAAGTATAAAATTGTTTCATAGTACTGGTACTACTAAGTATTTTTAAACTTTGTACCATGTTTCTTCCATGTGTATGTCCCTAAATCAAATGGACCGTTCACCTCAAATTAACTATTAGCTTGAAGCCTATATAAATCATATGCAACAAGGTCATTAAAATAAAATAAAACACACACACACACCTCTCACTGCTTTCAATCCATGCAATTAGCATCGTTTGTTCTCTGGTTGCCCGCTTCCCGAAAACAGCGAGTGAGACGCACAGGCTGCATTCCATGTAATCACCCAGGCTTTTACCAATACGGCCACAACGAAAAAGCCAGGCCAGGAAGGGAGCAGCCATGAGCTGTGCTCTCCAGCACAATAGCTTGTTTGTTATTTTGGATTCTCTTTCACTCTGATTTTAAAGTACTTTCTAAGGGGAAAGAATGCATGTAAAAATGCATCTTGGCCTAAAAGCTTATCAGCCACATAAAACCCTTCCGAACTACTTTGGACAGAAAAACAAAACAGAGAGATGTGCCAGGTCATGACCCCCATGCCCTTTAATCATAAGAGCATAAAGTGAATGAATAAAAGTATGGAAGTCTGCCGACTCAGTCTTAACAAAAATGATAACAACAGATGTTAAAACAGATGCTCAGCAGTTCACAAGGCTTCACAGTTTACACCAATGATAACACCACAGTTTGTTTACACTTTCCCTGGCAACTGAACAGAAGTTAATCTAACTGATGGCCTACATCTTGTCCATATGACCAGAGTTATATCACAGAATGGTTTTACCATGATGAGAGAAGGCAAACTATTGTGTGGCACTCTGGGGTACTGGGCCTGTTAATAAAAAAAGAAGCCATTTCAATGTGCACAGTCGTTCCGACTGCTTTACAATCTATATAAATAGATTGGGACTGTAATGCAATCCCAAAGGACAAACCAACACATGGAGAACTGTCTGGATTGATCACTTGACACGTTCCAGGAAAAGGAACATGTCTGCTTTGTCCATTACCATTGAAATATAAGACTCACACACCATTCACTAATTACTCATTCCAAACCATATTGATTTTTGCTGGATATTTAATTGTGCATGCTCATTTATCCTATTTTAAGTGGGCATTATATGACAGCAAAGGAAAAGTTAATCTTTACAAACACTAATAATTTATTAACACAATAAATGCTTCTATAATGCTGTGATGCCTAAAGCTTGATATTAGTTTTTATTGTATTATCTTATTTATTTAGACAAAAAAAAACATAGAATTTTAGTATCAGCCAACACATTAAAATCAGTGCATCCCTAATATATACTGTACATGTACAGAAATCCTTCCTGTGCACTTAACAAAAGACAACAAAGAGGGCCGTATACTATAAATTCTGTGCATAGAAATCTGATCAAAAACATGTTATACACTAACACCACACCATACAGTGTGGTTGGCAGGCATGTTGAAAGTTTTGGAATCTGAAAGGTCTTAAGAGTTTTGTTCCTAATATGTGGAAAGTCAGGAGGGGGGTGGTGGTCTTGGGAATGCAAGGAATGTCCATTGTTTTGCCATTGAGTCTCCTTTGTTCTTTCTTGTTCCTTAGCGCAGCGGGCAAGGTCTTACCATAAGACTGCTTTTTCTAGAAGCTTCCTGAGTTTGCTATCTCTGTTCTTCATAACTCTCCCCCACGGCCTCTCCAAACCACAAGATCGTAAACTCATAAAGTGAAGTGCAACTGGGGTTTCTCCCAGAGAGACCAGGCAACCTTTGATAAATGATGACTGAAGTGGCTCTACACACTTTATTTCCTCATGAGAGCAGTGGTGCTTACAACTTTAATATCAGCATTTGGCCAGTTGGCTTCTTACAGTAGATTACAGCCACTGTAATGTGAATTGCACATGGCTAAATATGTCATTTATTAACTTCTCTTTTTCTATTTAAACTCTACCAAAAATGCTAAGACATGGAAAATTGGTAATGTTCAAATGTAATGTGTGTAATTTATCACTTTTTTTCCTTATCCCAATAGTGTGAACACTGTGGTGCTTTCAAAAAATTCTTGTTTGACTGAGCAGCCCAACATGGACGTCAATTTGTGGCTCAACCAAAGACGCAAGTGGTTTAAAGGGAATTTTGAAAATTCTACCATCATTTATTCCCCTTCATGTTGTTTCAAGACTTTCTTCTATGAAAAACAAAAGAAGATATTTTGAAGGATGCTGGGGTCCAAACAACATCGGACCCCACTGGGTTTCATTGTATGGACAAGAAAAGGTTTTCTTCTATATCTAAGCTGTCCCTTTATGAAATCAAATTTGGGTAATTATTTTTGCAATTGCCTTTGGTACCACTTGCAGGTCAGAAATTACACAAATCATTTTTAAGATTAATGCTGTTATGTATGGATAATCTAGTGCAATAGTTTTCTCTGGCAAATGGTGTAGAACCAATGTGCCAATTCCTCAATAAATCCAGACGGATATGCTAAAGCAAGACAGCAACACTTCCCTCCCTCACATGTCTTTGCTGTGAAGACCTACGCTTCCTTTAAGTCTGAACATGTGTGTTTGGGAATCTGAATATCTTTAAACTACATATTTACAGTCCAAATATGGTCTGCGCTTCAAACTTGACTTGAGACAGGGACAAAATACACATTTTAAAACAGTTCTTCCGCCCCTGACAATGGTTATTTGCTGTAAATAAACATTTCTGTCCCATGGTTCCCAGCCCAGCTCCTAAAGCTGCTATTACAGTCAGCATGTGTAACAGGAAGTGGGAGTAGCAACTAGGAGGAACCAGACATCCAGAAATTTCAGAAGCACACTGTTCTCTGTGCCAAGATGGCACCACTCCTCCAGGCAGAGCACATCAAGTTTAGATAACCTCGATAGATAGGGTGTACTTTCTTTCGGTGTGTAGAATATACATGTTCATACTTTAAAATAACTAGACATGTACGCAACTCAAAAGGTGAAGACACAAACACTGAACTAATGTGTGCAATTAAAAGTTTGGGTCCAGTGAACAAAGTGCATGAAATCTGCATTCCAGACAGCTGCTGCTGAACAATAGAAAGTGTGTGTGTGCAGGAAAACAATACAGTGTGTCTCTGGACACGGCACACCACAAACATCCTTTAACCGTACAGCACTCCTTCCCATTCACAAAGAGAAGCCGGGGGCACAACAGCTCTGTTTAAAAAATATGTCATTACTGAAAAATATCAATAAAACAATTTTGTCATTTAAAATGTTTTTGTTTTTTTTACACCAGATCTCAACCAGGGGACCAGGACCCTTTAGGAGGCCTCAGCAAACCTCCAGGGGGGACCCAATAAGTCTTAAATTTTTTAAAATGTAATTACATTAAATTAATCTTAATTAAAATGCGAAAAAACAACAACAACATTAAACTGACATCACATTTATGAGTTATTTTTATTACAAAAGAAGTACTAGAGGTACATTTTAGCATAGGTATGAGGGTCTTTGAATAATGTCTTGTACAATTACACAATATTTATGCATGCTGTGTATTTTTATACTTTTGGAATACTGCGATGTTAGATCAGATGTTCCACCCTGCAAAAACCCAATTTCAGGTCAATTTCTAATGATTGACAGGGAGATTGGCATAAAACATAAACACAAACACACAAACATCTCTATCTTGGTGCTAACTGAATAGTCATACATTCCTTGGCCTTTAAATGGAGGTGGAAATGAGCCCTGCGTGATGCATGTGATCTTTACTGACGTCCAAAGAGGAACACACACACACTATTACAAAAACCTCACATTCACAGTCATACTTAAAGGCACAACATGTAAGATTTTTTTATTAAAATATCCAAAAACCACTTTGCTGACTTGTGTACTTACATTATCCCAAATGTTTCGAAGAATGTTTAAATCCAGAGAAATAAGCAATTATAACTAGTGACACGGACCGTGTCTATAGTGTCATTGTGTCGCCTGCCAATGACGTCACAAACCCTCGATTTCCGGTTTTGTTTTGTAGAAAACATGGAAACACCAAAGTGCTTTAATATGTTGTGCATTATGCACAACATATTAAATGTTTAATATATTTATAAATATAAACATTCATATATTTAATAGACCGGTGACGACTGCACAGAGTAGCATTATAACAGAATTTTCAAATGTATCTAGTACGATAAAACAGTGCTGCTTTTTTCCCCCCACATACGCACGACCGGAAGGAGCGGAAGCGGTCGACTGTGGGATAATAAAAGCTCCACTGCTTTCGAGCCGTGTGTCATGCTCGTTCAGTGGCCTCGTTTCACTTTGACGGCTTTCAGCCTCACCCTGCTTCATTCTACTACGTTAATAAATCATTAGCTCATCTATGAACATGATTTCTGCCCGAGTCCCATCAGATTGCTTCGGCTGTGGGGATGAAGACGACAACTCCCATGATTCCACACTCCGTCATCAAACTACGCCTTTGCCTCTTTGTTTATTTTGATTATACGCCCTCTAGCGTCCATAAGTCCATTCTTTCAGCTATAAATCAGCTATGAAGAATATCTTTTTCACACACAAAATAACCGCAGAAAACTCATACAACTCTTCACCTTTTTAGATGTTGTAAAAGGGTAAATTTTGCGTTTTTTGCTAAAGGTTAAAGGTGAGGAACTGTGACTATGAAAAGTCGGCAAAGCTGTTTGAATGCTCTCATAATACAGACACACGATTTAAAACATGGTGGCAACTGCATTGGCCTTAAATGACACAGCTCTGCCTATGTTAGATTGATTGCCAAGTATGAATAAACATGGATTCTAACAAAGCCAACGCATTAGCTTTATACAAAAACAGGCTGCATGCAAAAAGACAAAATATACAGTGATGGTCTATCCACACAGAACAGCCAAATCTAATGCCTTGAAGGTGTCCCGCTGGTGTAACAAGCCCACAAACAAAAGAATACAAAACACACACACACACACACACACACACACACACACACACACAAAGAGAGTAGCATGTGCTGCCTAGAAAACCACAGCAAGAGGGAAACCACAGGCAGGGTAATAACACTAAGACTGCAGCGTTTCTGACTTGCCGCCAAATAAATGGATGTAAAAAGAAAAGGATTTTTTACATCTCTACACCCCTCTCCTCTCCCGCTCTCCTCACTCCTGAACCTCTGACTCTGTGGCTAGCTTCTGCAGAGCTGGTGTTTGGATGGCTATCCTAAACCTGGAGGTTTAAAAGTTCAGTTTTTCTTTGACAAAGTATTTTAACAGTCTGTGACTGTAATTCCAAAATCTTATACTTTAAGTGCACTCAAGTAGGTTATGTTTTGTGAAAAATCTCGTGAGAATTAGTGTTTTGAGAATCTTTTGAGTGAGGGCTTGGACAAAAATAAACAGCATATTAGATTAGTTTATTTACTACAGATAAGATAACTACAGAATGTCAAGAGCTTAAAGGATGTTGAGAGATTGAGAATGAAGGTAAAGTTTATAAAATTAGGTCATCGAAGTTTAAGAATATTGAATCTATAGGCTAGTGTGAGGTTATAAAAGTCTTGCAGAAACTGTTGTTGATTTAAAAAAAGGTTATACATGCTACAGAATTCTTAGTGTTTCGAGAATGAGGTTATTAGAGATTAAAACTAAAATTTTAGACAATATGTAATGGCATATATAAAAAAATCTATACAATTTTATCTAAAATTTCACAAAATGACAAGAGAATTTTGTTACAATGGTTACATAGAATTTTGATGACAGAATATCTCATAATAGAATTAACCTACAGAGATTATAGAATGTTGAGTGGTTTTAAAGTGACAAACTTTTTAGAGCATATAGAATAATGTTATACAGCCTACATAATTTTAAGAAGCTACAGAATAAGGTTATAGAATGTTGAGAGGTTTTAAAATGATAAACTCTTGAGAGGATATATAATGAGATTATTCAGATTACAAAATTTTGAGAGGCTACAGAATGAGACTAGAAAATACGGAGATGTTAGAATGAGGTTTCAGAATATTTAATAGAGAAAATGAGGTTATAAAAGCTTTAGAATATTGAAACTGTTGGTTAAAAGAATTAAGAGAGGAGAATGTGGGTTTATAGAGCAGGAAGAAGGGAGGACAGTATAAATACGTGAGCGAGGAGAAAGAAGATGACAGAGGGAGGTGTGTGGGATGTACACTCAGCTGTCTGGTAGCTGCTAATGCAGTGAGGCCTCAACACACTGGAATGTGCTGGACTCAGCCGACTGGATGTCCAGTCCAGACTCAAAAACAACACACACACAGCACCTCATTTACCCTGCACACATAAAACTAGCAATAAAAGGTAAACATTTATCACAAACTGCATGCGAATTCATCAATAAAATTCTTCAAATGTTTCTGACTGTGCGTATGTTTCGGTTAGAGACCTCGCCTGCACCTCTGCACACAGATGCTTTCACATGATGCTTTGCCTGTCCACATGCTTGGAAAGGGAAAAACCCCTTTGGTCAGACTGAATGGACTAACACTTACCTGGATACAGCTTAAAAACGTATTTTCTGATAACTAGGAGTTATACTGACATCAGAAGATCTGATCCTACATCAGGCCACTCTGAGTGAGTCAAACAGGGTGTGTCAGTCAATTTTGTCTGTCACAGGTGACGAAACTCTCTTGTCTGCCAAACTCTGCTGACGTCAACTCGCATCACGCCAGCTAAAATAAACAACAGATACATAATCAGAGGCTACTGGTGGATTTAACCACTGTGCAGATGCTCTCCCTGTATATCCTGGTCACATCCTCTAGGTGTGATGTTTCAGAACTCAAAACGGCATATTCACTCTAAGTGTGTGATCACATTAGTGAAATTTAGCTAAATTTTGCAGGCAAAAAAGGCCTATTTGTCTACTGTCAATAGTGTAGCGATGTACAGTATGAAGCACAGCTCACACAGAAGTCACTTTCAAACCAACGCAGCAAATTCGCAAGACAAACTGAAGCCAACGCAAAATCTGCATTGGGAACTCATCAGTGGTGTATAAAGTACAGATATCTTACCAGAAAATGACTTTGGTAGAAGTTGAAGTCACCGTTTAGAATATTACTTGAGTAAAAGTCTTAAAGTATGTGATATTTATTGTACTTAAGTACAAAAAGTATTTTTTAAAAATATTTAACATACTTAAGTATTGAAAGTAAAAGTACTAGTGAATGCAAAATGGAAAAGAAGCAAATAAATAAATATATATATATATATATGTTCATACACAGCTTGAGTAGCAAGATTGTGTTCAGTTTTAACTCTTTCTTCCATTTTGTATTTTTGGGTAAGAATAAGAAGCACTTCATCCAGTACTTAGTTTCTTTCATTCCAACATAAGAAATAATTTCTGGAATCTGCATCTGAAATAGCATTTAGATGTATTTACACAGTTTATGTATCTCAGAGGTGACATTGATGCATTTACACTGCACTTACAGATGCATAAATAATGTTTTGTTTTTAACATAAAACGTTGAATAGTGATATTTGAAATATCATGGAAACAAAGTAAACATGGGAAAAAATTGTCGAAATGTGAAATTAAAACCGACAGTAGGTGGCAGCAAGTGACTGTTAATGAGTGAGTCATTGAGATTCAACCGATTCATTCAAACGACTGATTCATTCAGGAACAAAGTATTTGACTGTTAATGAGTGAATCACTGAATCATTTATTCAACCAATTCGTTCAAAAAGCTGATTCATTCAATAAGTAAACACCATTGCTCAGAGACGCAAAACAGTGCTGTGATCTTTGTTTGGAACTATTTTTGTTGGCAAAATTGAACAAAACAAGCAATATTATGTCTAAAATGTAAGTCACTTATTGCTAACTTTACTGAACTTCTATAAAATGATTATTAAATTTGTTATCATGCTGATATCTGCATGACAGAAAAAAACGGTACTCTTTGTGTGACATAGATTAAGTTTACTATATTAAATTATACAAATATAAAAAGCATACATAAGCATTTTTGCTGTCTACAATTTAGAATGCCTTGAATTTTGAGCATTAATAGACTAATAAATCACGTGCATGCACACGGTGTTTGATTTGGTGATATAGCCAACTTGATAATGTCAGATCGCACATCATTACAACAACACTGTATATCGCACACCCCAGACTCAACTTGAGTGGAAAATGAATGATCCACGGTTGTGCGCGCACTTGTTTGCACATGAGGTGTTTTTTAGGAGTCTAACTTGCAAACGCCAGACCACTGATTCGTCAAACCTGCTTTCCTGCAGTCCGTGTTCTTCTGACAGTTTTGTAGTAAGTAACGAATATGCTTCGAGGAAATGTAAAGTACAGATACTCCCAAAAAATACTCAAGTACTGTAATGAAGTATTATTACTTCGTTACATCACACCACTGGAATCATTCACCCTCACACATACGTTAGCGTAAAAAGTTGTGGGTATCTTTATATCTCCTCACACAAGCACTTGCCAATGTGGGCATCTATTGCTTTTGCTGTCAGTAGTTTGTTGCTGTTCTTGTTCCGTCTCATCCATTTCTTTTCCAACTGTGAAGCAATGGCCCAGGCACATGTTGCCACATTGTGGACAAACTAATTAGTGCAACAACAAAAAAATAATAATAATAAAAGCGCATGTGCAAGCTGGGCATACAGCATATGCACAACAGTGAATGTGACCGCACCTGAAGTTTACTTAAAGTGTTACTGCACTTTAAGTCAGCATATGTGTGTGTACCGTCTGCGTACCTTCGGACGACGATTTTGAGAACCCTGTAAGAACCTTTGATGAGGATGAGAGCTTCTTGACGGGAGCCGTAGAGAGCAGAGCCGTTAATGTTCACCAGTTCATCCCCCACTCTCAACTTCTTACACTGAGCTGCCTTTCCTCCCTCTTCTATCTATAGAAGAGAGAGAGAGAGAGAGAGAGAAACGGGTTAAGGTTAAATATTATATTTATATACGTGTCATATACATTCAAACACACCATAGAGGGAGAAAACTAATTTCTGAGGTCTTCTGAAGAAAAAGGCCATATTATAACAGATTCTATTCTTCATGACGGGACTTACAGATAAGCACGTTTACCCACACAGCCTTGTCCATTTCACATGTAATCACTTCCTTTTTTTAAAAACTTAGGACAGAGGGATCAGAAGTCAAATATGCATACAACGTATACAGCCATTCATCAAACATGCATACAGAGTAGACTCACAATACCAAGTTATTCCATTAGGGACCCTCCTACAGAAAATAGGACAAAGGGTCAAAGATCAGCTCCAAAGCCACGTAATTCCCATACACAAAATATTAGCCTAGTCAAAACATACACGATCACACTTTCACTCAGTCACGCACATATAAATCTCAGCTTCCAACATAAACACACACCTTTCAAGTTTTGCAGACACATACATTACAACAGAGTATCATATTCATTTTTAGGTCTTACATTAGAGCCCACTTCTCTTCAAAACAAATCCTACCATCAAAACACACAGCTAATGCCACAAAGCTTTCAAACTGAAGTCACATTTCTCTTTTTAGCAGCCACCGTTATGGTGTGAATCAGGGTATTGAAACAACAGGCCTGTAGCCCATATTCGGCCCCAGAAATGCATTTTTACTAGAGTGTTAATAAGTTTACCAATATACAGTAGGCTAATATATACTATACAGTTTTTCCCTTCATAAACGTCTTAAATTATAAAATGGTTCATGATGAAATCTAATTTAATTTAAATAGTTAGTAGATAGCAGTTAGTAGATAGTAGTTTAAACATAGAATGGTGCTTGCAATGCCAAAGTAATGGGTTTGAGTCCCTGGGAATGCTTGAATGCACTTTGGATAAAAGCGTCTGCCAAATGCATACATATAAAACTAAATAAGAAATCATAAAGGTTTACTCTATAAATCACAAAGACTGTGTTAAATATGTTTATAGTGCATTTTCACTGTATTTTTGATAAGTTCAGCATGCAACGTGATGTAAAATCTGGCTATTTTTTTCTTTATTTTGCAGCAGAACCAGTAAACATACTCGAGAGTAAAAAAAAACACATTTGGATACACATGCGATCATTTTGCAACAAGTGAGCCCCTGTGTTTCAACAATGAAACCAAATCTTTCTGAAACATGTTCACACACTTTACCATTTTGTAAGACTCACCAATGCCAACTGCCGGCCTGCATTGTAGAGTAAACATATGCACATGTGTTGTGTGTGAATGTGTGTATGTGGTGAGCATTGCAGGAATATTTTTGTGTGGTTTTTGAGGAGATCAAAGACAGAACATGTCCAGAGGGGCATAAAGGAAATATTCATGCGGCCGGAATAAAATGCTTGGTGGGGGACAGTGAGTGTCGGGATGTGGGTAGAGTTCATACTTCACAAAATATTCAGATTTTGTCTCATAAGCAGGTCCAGAACAGGGTCTGGAGACATTTAGCATTTTCTGTGCTGATCGTGGGGGAAAATCTGCAGAAATCTGTGAAATGAATTTGGATGGGATGTTTAAACAGACCTGAGAATACCCAGTAGCTAGCTGAATGCATACTCAAATAAGCCAACATATTTAATAACCGGAATATGTAAGAAGTAGTTTGTGCATGACAGACATTCTTATTCTGTGGGAACCTGCAAAGTTCAGCAAATCAACTGTTCACTTGTCAACAGGGGCGGACTTACCCATTAGGTAAAGGTAGGCGACCGGCGCCTTGGGCCCCCAAAAGCCAAGGGCCCCCTAAAATGCTTTTCTTATAGGAGATGCGCATTAAGCGCTGACACGCAAACGGTTGCGGTTTACGGTGTTTATTACCACGACAACCGTCCAAGTTGAACGTGCTTTTTGTGTATCCTGCTTGAAGGAGATGAAAATATTATGCATCTGAAGCTGTAATTAAATACTGAGAAACAGTGTATTATATGTTTATAATTGTTTTAAATGCCGCTTACTCATTTATGAGAAGGAACCAAGCAGAGGACACATACGCAGTTACTTTTTTGGTTGATATAATCCTTAGGTGTGTAAATGTATAATTGCCTTTCATAATTTTTTTAATTTTATATAAATTTGTAGTTAAAATAAAAGTATTTTAACGTTTAGAAGTAGATAGCCTTTGCACACATGCTTACGCTGGTAACTCATCAGTGGACTTTCCTCATCAATATAGGCTATATTTTTTTCACACTTTTCTCATTCTATATTTCTGACGTTCCAAAAGCGCCTCCTACTGGCAGAGAATGAATGTTCATTTTCAATAATCCAGTCTGTAGTTTTTGTTCAGACCAATGCGAAAATCCACCCACATAACCCCATTTTAAATTAATATAATAATTTATACTTCTGACTCACCCCTGGTTTAAACGCTCAATTGTGAGGTTTATCATTTTATAATTTATTTTGTTTTTGTGAAAACCTGTATCTCATCTGTAAATCAGTTGCTATTTCGTGGTCTACAACATGAAAGAAAGCCATTATAACATGTACATGAAAAATGTAGAAACATTGGACACAACTATGGGGCACCATTGTGCAACAGCAAGTTGATCTGGGAAAATGTGTGCAAATGTATAGAGCCCCATTCCTATATTTTGCCTGGGGCCCCCAATTCACTAAATCTGCCCCTGCTTGTCAACTCAAGTGAGCTGAAAGAGCAAACACTTCAAAGAGACCAGAGATGTTTTTAGGACACAGAAGAAAACAGAAGATAAGAAAAGGTCAAGACAGACTAGTGGTGTGAGATATTGGGGGGGGGGGATTATTATATCTATTATATTATAATTATGAATTATATCTCGATGTGACGAGTGGGAGCGGGGCCGAGAGCCGTGGGAACGGAGCGAGGCCGGTGGAGTAATTGATAATGAGTGACACCTGCACCATTCACCGGTCTCGAGTCCCACGGAGGAGCTCCAGAAGGATAAAAGGAGGAGTGACGACAGTGAAAGACGAGACAGAACCAGGCCTGGACTTTATTTTGTAACACAGTTCGTAGTTCGGGAAGAAGGAGGCGGGAACCGGCGAACATTTAAGATTTTAATAATAAAATAAACAAACACAAAATTAAAGTAAAGCGGCAGCCCCTCGCAGACGACTGCTGCACACAAAAGACAAAATAATGTCCAGGCCTGGTCCTCTCTCGTCTTTCACTGTCATCACTCCTCCTTTTATCCTTCCGGAGCTCCTCCGTGGGACTCAAGACCGGTGAGTGGTGCAGGTGTCGCTCATTATCAATTAGTCCACCGGCCCCGCTCCCACACGTCACACTCGATATTTTGGGAGGATTTTTTTGTTTTGGGATATATCAGAGCTGTACGTTAACTTTTTTTGCACATAGCACTGGTGCTACAGAGGTTGAAAGTTTTGTAGCACAGGCCAAACAGTTGTAGCACAAGTTAGGGGTAGGCAATATGGAAAAATATCATATCACCATTTTATTCAGGAATATCACGATTCAATCACAATTCTTTGTCATGTTGGTTTGACTATTTTGCAAGTTGCCTGAGCAGTACAGCCAATCTAATTTCCCTATTGTAAAAAAAAAAGCCTTTCATTGTAACACAATATAAAATAAAAAAGAATGACAGACATTTAGGCCAAAGTGGGCGAAGATAAAAATCAGGGTTTCTACAGAAATGAACAAGTTAAATGTAAGACTTTAAGACCTTTTTAATACCACCTTGTATGAAATTTAAGACCTAAACCTGTAATGGAAATACAAATTTTATTACATACATATATGTAATATTTAATATGTTTAAATTAAAAAGAAAACACAATATCATTGCTGTGATAAATTATATTTATTACTACGATATACAGTGAACTTTTCATGTCAGCAGACAATATTCCATACAAAATATCCCTGCAAAAATTTTTTTGGTGGAGTAAACTATTTATTCTGAAGCAATATTTTCATCAGTGTTCTATCAGCTTTTACACACTTAAATCTGCATATTTTTATTTACCTTTACAAAGGCCTATTTTTAACCTTTTTAGATGTATGCATCATCTTTCATGTCAAATTATTACAATTTATCAATAAATTCAATATACACTATTGGGCTGCTACCAGTCAGATTAAATAATTTACACTGCAAATAACAATAATTACAACTGCAATAAATAATGTTATGAGATTAATGTTTTAAATGCTTTTATGAATATACAAATAAGAAATGTTGAGGGGAAAAATGCATACTTTTCAACATACTTCTCAACTAAACTAAAGTAAGTGACGGTAAGACACTGAGTAAGACATTGGCATTGAGTCATTCATTCAACTGATTGAGTGTGTTATCATGCTGGTATCTTAAGGACTTTCGTGGACAGCTGACTCCTAAAGTTTTTGATATTCTTCATATTCTGTGTGGTGGTCAGATAGAAATTAATCTTTTCCAATAAGTTTAAATTGATTTTTACCTTTTATGGGTTTATGGGCATTTATAAAGCAATTTTTTTCTATAGGCCTAATGTGCATTATCTTTTGAGTCAAATTCTTACATTTAACTTTTTAACTTGTGAAATAAGTAATTTGGGCTGTTACCAAGCAAATGAAATCAGTATTAACAAAATTCATCTTTGCAATCCAGACATAAGCTGCATCTGAAGTGGCAATTAGAAGTATTTACACACTGTTTAACGCAGAACATTAATCATTTAACCTGCAGTTACAAATGCAAAAAATAATGTTTTGACATATTAAACAAAACGCTGAATACTGATATTTGAAATGATTTAAAAAAATGAAAAGATACTTTAAATGTGAAATTAAAACCGCCAGTAGGTGGCAGCAAGTCACTGTTAATAAGTGAGTCATTGCGATTGAACCGAATCATTTAAACAGTTGAT
>NW_015505278.1:1241522-1251998 GCF_001515645.1 Sinocyclocheilus grahami | reverse complement strand
TCAAATTATTACAATTTATCAATAAATTCAATATACACTATTGGGCTGCTACCAGTCAGATTAAATAATTTACACTGCAAATAACAATAATTACAACTGCAATAAATAATGTTATGAGATTAATGTTTTAAATGCTTTTATGAATATACAAATAAGAAATGTTGAGGGGAAAAATGCATACTTTTCAACATACTTCTCAACTAAACTAAAGTAAGTGACGGTAAGACACTGAGTAAGACATTGGCATTGAGTCATTCATTCAACTGATTGAGTGTGTTATCATGCTGGTATCTTAAGGACTTTCGTGGACAGCTGACTCCTAAAGTTTTTGATATTCTTCATATTCTGTGTGGTGGTCAGATAGAAATTAATCTTTTCCAATAAGTTTAAATTGATTTTTACCTTTTATGGGCATTTTTGCCTTTATAAAGCAATTTTTTTCTATAGGCCTAATGTGCATTATCTTTTGAGTCAAATTCTTACATTTAACTTGTGAATAAGAATAATAAGTAATTTGGGCTGTTACCAAGCAAATGAAATCAGTATTAACAAAATTCATCTTTGCAATCCAGACATAAGCTGCATCTGAAGTGGCAATTAGAAGTATTTACACACTGTTTAACGCAGAACATTAATCATTTAACCTGCAGTTACAAATGCAAAAAATAATGTTTTGACATATTAAACAAAACGCTGAATACTGATATTTGAAATGATTTAAAAAAATGAAAAGATACTTTAAATGTGAAATTAAAACCGCCAGTAGGTGGCAGCAAGTCACTGTTAATAAGTGAGTCATTGCGATTGAACCGAATCATTTAAACAGTTGATTCATTCAGGAACGATCAAGCACCGTCATGTTGCTCAAAGAAGCAAAACAGTGCTGTGGCTGTGTTTGGAATTATTTTTTGGTGAAATAGTGCAAAAACAGGCAATATGGTGTCTAAAACGCAAGTCACTTAATAAAACTTCTAGTTTATTGAACTGCTGTAAAAAATCAATATCACATTTGTATATGGTAATTTTTGGAGAAAAAAAGTCACTCTTCCGTGTGAAATTGATTAACTATAAGAAGTGGTATAAATATAGACATTTTCTGCCCCCATGTCTTGAATTTGCGATCATTCTGAATGTATTTTAATATACTGAATCATGCAGTGAAAGAGCGCACTCTAAATGCGAACGCGCACTAGACTTCACGTAATGCGTGCACTCTGTAGGTGTTTTGAATGGTTTTTTGCATCGTGAGAATATTGAGCAAAATAGCTCACTTGTCATGGTGTTACTTAACTATATCGTGTTATGAATAAACTAAACATTTTGAATTTTTACCTCAGTGTGTTTCTTCTGAGTTTATGTGTGCTGTTACGCTCATTTGTTCTGAAGTCTCTCACAAAGAGACAAACAGTAAGATTCAGCGCAACCTCGTATTCTGTATTCTGCTAACTCACTGCAATACTCTCTGATGACGCAGTAACTTACTGCAGGGAAGAAAAAAATCTTCGGTCTGTCCAATGATTGTAAACAGTCATTAGGTCCGTCAGACTGAAGATATTTTAGCGGTAATGTGACAAAATATTTAAGACCAATCGAATCCGAATTTTAGACATTCTAAGGCCTTATATTAGGAAAACGTTATTTAAGACATTTTAAGACTTTTTAATGACCCGCGGACACCCTAAAATCATTGTTATTATTTTACCTTTGTTATTAGAAAATAAGAACAAAATATATAATTACAAAAACACATAATATGCAAATAAAATTAAATAAATTATTTTTCAGGTACAGTATTTAGCAGTAATATTAAATATTAAAGGGGTCATATGATGCGATTTCAAGTTTTCCTTTCTCTTTGGAGTGTTACAAGCTGATAAGATCCCTGAAGTTGCAAAGACTAAAGTCTCAAAACCAAAGAGATATTCTTTATCAAAGTTAAGACTCTGCCACGCCCCCCTAAAACGGCTCGTTCTAACACGCCCCCACATATCTACCTCACTATGTGGAAATATTTGCATAATGCCGCCCAAATGTTCACGCAAAGAAAGGCGGCGTGGTTTCAGTAACCGCAGTTAGTGTTGAAGCAGCATGTCAGGGAGACGCTGTGTGTTTCTAGGCGAAAGCAAAAAACACTATATACATCAATTATACTTTTTTTTAAAGCAACTGTATTAAAGTTCATCAGTCATGAGCAGTGAGTGATTTTTCTTATTTTTTTATTAATCTTAAAGGGATAGTTTACCCAAAAATTTAAAATCTGTCATCTGTCTGTCAATTCTGTCATAGTATTTTATTTTTATACCATCATTTACGCACTCTCAAGTTGTTTTAAACCTGAATTAGTTTCTTTCTTCTGTTGAACAAAGTTATTTTGAAGAATGTGGGTAACCAAACAGTTGCTGGTCCACAGTGACTTCCATAGTATTTTTTTCCTACCATCAAAGTCAATGTGGACCAGCAACTGTTTGGTTACCCACATTCTTCAAAATATCTTCCTTTGTGTTCAGCACAAGAAAGAAATTAATACAGGTTTGGGACAACATGTGAGTGAGTAAATAACATAAATTGAATTTTTGGGTGAACTATCCCTTTAATGACAAGTGCCAGCATGTTTAATCTACTGTCACTTTAAGAGCTGCATGCATCCGTTTCTCTCTCAACTGTTTACTTTCATTTTAGACATAACTAACTGTGTTTATATGTAAACCTTGTGTGCTTTTGATAGTATTAGCCGCGAAATCAATCAGACGTGAAAGACAACTTATAAGTTGAGTTAAGTCTTAAAGTTAAGTCCAGTAATCAGGCACTGTTTTAAAGTTGCGTGCCCTTCATGTCTACGAAGCACGTCAGAACAGCACGTGAATTAAAAGTTTAACCGGCAAGGCTTTAAAGCAGAGGCAAATAATGTACTTTTGTGAATGCGTGGAGCATAAGTGCTTTGTCACGTAAGTGTAACTTCTAGTGTGGAGTTAACACTGATGTGAATGTACGTCGCATTGTACAGAATATTGATACGGCGGCGCCAGAACTTCAGCTGATAGAATGTGCGCTGTAGCACGATATTTATTCAAAAGCAGATCGTGGAGACATTTTAATCGTCCACCATCAAAAATCATCATATCGCACACCCCTAAACCAAGTATAATCAATCTCACACACACAAACAAGCACAACTAAATCATATAGATCATATAATATATGTTGCACTGTACAGCCCTGCAATATATATATATATATATATATATATATATTAAAAAAATTGTATGTGTTTGTACCTTGGCTGGTTTAGGCCGGTCATGGATAAACATGGCAGTAAAACCCACCAGTAGGTGGCGGCAAGTCCCTGACTCAATGAGTGATTATTTGAATAATTCAAACAATTCATTTAAAATGGCCAATTCATCTAGAAACGAAGCAAGCCACTCGATATTAACTTCTTATTTGTTGAACTCTTGTATAAAATCAAAACAACACTTGTGATCACACTCATGCACCGATATTCGGGAAAACGGCACTCTTGCTTGTGTGATATTACTTAACTATATCATACCTCATAAATATATTCAGTATATAGAAAACCCACAAAGGGATATATTTTGCTTTCATAACTTGAATTACAAGGGCATTGTAACTTTAGTCTAATATGCTTCATCACAATGCTTTTGGACTCTCAAGACGTGTTTTTGTTTGTTTTTCGCATATACTCATACATACTCGATGTCAGCTCGCACATCGTTAAATCAACAATTACAATATAATCGTAGATGATAATTATCGCACACCCCTAAGAAAGATATTTTAAAAATTTCATCCCGAAGACTAAAAAAGCTTCACAGATTTCTGCATGACTGAATGAGTCTTTGAGGGACTCAAAACAGAGGTTCCAGATAAGACCTCACAAATAAGTTGAAGCAAATGTCTTTTAGATAACTTTTGATTCCACTTTAGAATATTCTCAGGTCGAACCTCCTGGGAAGAAAATAAATGATTGGTGCAATAATATCTCTCAGAGATGCTGACTGAATGGCCGTCTAGTTCTTCAGTGAATGAGGCTTGCAGTCTTTCTCCTGTATTCTGGTGGTTTAAGATGCAAAATAGCTGGTTGCATGTAATGGAAACATTATTCAGATGTATGGTCACAATTACAGCCTCGCTGAGGACATTTCTCTTTCTCGCTCTGTCCCTCCTCCCCATCAGCTACAAACAGACTGTTTCCACGGGATACTATAATCAACATCCTCAAAGCCCTTTAGCCTGGACCACAGGGGCTTCGTCTCAATTCTGAGCGGTTGCATGTGTTTATTTGTACATGCAACACAGATGACACTTGTTGAATAACTCTTTTTCCACTTGGTTTTCAACTGACTGGATGTGCGTTCCATCTCAGAGACCTGAATTTGTGCTGTAAATCCAATAAACCTTCTCTGCGAGTCTAAATGAAACTGGTGTACAGTATGTTCTCCAGGTGCATTGGTGCAGGAGAGAAGTGATGTAGCCTGACCTTCCATTAGTTCATTAAACTCAAAACAAACACAGCCTTTTTCCACCCTAAAATCCAATCTGCTGCACATACTCCACTGGAAAAAGCCCGGTAACCCTCATAGCAGGTATGTTTTATGGAAGGATATGTAACATTGTTGCACAAAGAGAACAAATTCGCATATTTGGCAGGCATACCCGAGTGCCCCCTTGGCAATAAAACAAACTCACACGCACCTTCTTACCTCATAAACTGCCAAAGCGCTCAGAACTTCCACAGCTCCCTGCGAGGAAGATCGGGCAACCAAAATAAAATGAGAGGGAAGACCATAAAAGAGCGTTCACCTGCTGTCCTCCACTAAATCTGTTTAACAGGTACCCCGGGCCATGATGTAATGGCACTGAATCTGTGTACGTTCACTCTCAGATCTCGTTGGATTATTTAGAAGAACTTTTGTCAAACTGTTGGTGTCAGCTGGTGCACACATAAACCTCACTGAACCTCTATCCCTCTCTCTCTCTCCTTCCTGTATGCCCACCCAGTAGCCTCATTCTCCCACTCTTTCTTTCCTTTCCCTTGAGCTCATGTTCTCATGTAAGGCTTGATAAAAATAACTGCAACCACACCTATGTTCCATCAGACCTGTGCATGTGTGTTTGTGTGTATGCACAAGTGTTTGTTTGGCTTGGGCATGGGCACCGACTCACTCCCTGCTGGTGATCGTGAAATAAAGTTCACAAAGGGAGCTTTATATAGGGTTGAACAGTCCTACGTGACAAATCCCTTTCTGTCTCCCCATTCCTTTAATCTCCCTCAGGAGCAACCACTCCTTACATGCCATGCGAAGAATAAGAATTTCCGTACCCATTCTTCAAACATGACCTGGTGGAAAATACAGTCGAGGAGGTGAATGTTAGGGGAACTTTCTGCCTGAGACTTTTGTGTTTATAAAAACACCCGAGATGAGTAGTGAGGGCAGAGACTACAGCAAACAAACGGCACCACTGTGACTACTTTCCAGTCACTCCTTTTCGAGATAAAATACGGTGTGCGTTTAAGCTAGAGGAGGCGAGAAACGACCTTAAATTACAAGAGGACTCGAAAATTATAAGTCCCATGATGGGAATAGTTTTAATACAATAATGGCTTTGAGAGGCTATTCCTAGTTATGCTGTCAGTGTACTGAAAAATGCATTTGCACTCCCAGGCTCAGAGACCACAGGAGGGAAGGGTGTCTGTTTGTGTGATGAAGAAAACTAGTCTTCACATCTCCCTGTACAATTTGATTGCTAAATTCAGCACAAATGTGAGCGGACCCAGAACTCCACACTGCATACAATCCAGTATTAAACAGGAAAACACCCAAAAAACTGATGTTTTTAATAGATTGTGATCACGTTGAATACAGTTCCCATCATATTAAAAACATGACACCCATTATATGGTACTTGCCTAAAAAGACGGGTTTATGATGTGTGTTATTAACAGATTACACTAACATTATGTTACATAGGCTACAGCCTTACCCATATATATACATGGGTTGGGCAAGTTAACGCGCTATTATCACGTTAATGCATTAATTGATTAATGGCAACAATTATTTTATCACTCATTAACGCAGTTTTGTATTATTATGAAAGTCCATTGCTCACTGGCTCTGAATTAGTGATGTCTGGTTCACGAACGAATCGTTCTATTTAACCGGATCTTCTTAGTGAACCGGTCGAACCAGTTCACCAAATCGAACTGAATCGTTTGAAACGGTTCGCGTCTCCAGTACGCACTAATTCACAAATTACTTAAGTTATTCGGTTTATAAACGTGCCTGACACTCCCTCTGATGCGAAATAAAGCAATATCCCGAGTTATTCAGTTACTCCAACAGTACATTGACTGAACTGCTGTGAAAAGAGAACCGATGATGGGATAAGCACGAGCAGAGCAGGTGATAGACTGAGCATGAGTGCAGCGAACGTACACGCCCACTGCTAGCGGTTCTCGTTGTCGAGTCAAGAACCGGTTGCATCGGTTTTCGGGTTAAACCGGTACACTCAACTGAGAACCGGTTCCTTTCGGACATGTCCGATTTGAATACCGATGAGCAGATGATACTGCGCATGCATGATTCAGCGTGAAGCTGCTGACATGACAGCCTGTGACATCAGTCTGAACCGAACTGGTTCTTTTGGACAACTGATTGTGAGCTATGCTATGAGCACGGGTAAACCGAGGACTTGAATGAGGGGACTAATCTGGCGAAATGTAAGTTTATTTAATAACAAATAAATCATAATGGATTATGCATTGTATGTGGATCACGCTTCTGCGTTGATGAAAAGTAATTAATTTATTCACTTTATTTAGTGTACCTCACCTTCAGCATTATAATTATTTTACCCGCACCGGACAGAGACTGAGACGTCATCAGCTTGAGATCGTTTTTTTGAGATCGGCCTTTTTAGAGACCGCCGATTAAACATCCCAACGTGATTATCGGCCGATAGTGATCGGTAGCCGATCAATCGGAGCACCCCAAGCTAAAACGAAACTAAAAACAACATTGCGTCTCTCATTCGACACAAAATCAAATGTTTTCATATTCGCGATGTATTTGAATGCCAAAATATTATTTATTATGTAGCCTACTTCACTCGCGTTCCAATATCCACGTAAAACAACATGGTTTGCATAACATCCCGGCGGTACGGTGATAACGCTTAACGGCACAGATTTTACTACATATTTAAACTGAGCAGTGTTTTTTTCCATATGTTTGACTGACTGTATTTTATTATGATAATGAACAGGCTGCATAGTCAAGGTAGCAATGCTTAAATGTGTGTGCGCATGCGGCGCCATCAATTGAACTTTTTCCTTCTAACAGTGGAAGCAACTACTCCTTTTAGTCATAAAGATAATCAGAATTGTAAAAGGTTTGCCTTTATTTGTGTACATTCACAATAAAAACTAATGTTTGTGCTTTTGTAAAATAAGTCTAAAGAATAATAGGATGCCGCTTTCTGCCGTCTGTTTCATTTCGCGCAGCACAAAAATGAACCGAAACTCTGTATACTAGGCTACTTGTTGCACAGTTTTTCTTTCGTTTCTTAATTTATTAAGTAAAAATATATTTCTTGTATAGGCCTATTTATCGTTATATATAGCTATAGGCCTATAGCCTAGCTTTATTAAGTTTTTCTCCGCTCGCAGAAGTGCTGCAGGTGCGTGATGTGATATGAAGACCATGTGAATCCTCATGTTCTGTTGTTTGCTGCATTTTGTGCATGTAGCCTAAAATGAATCCCCGGGAAAGAAATGTTAGTATTTTTTAACGGGTCACAGACACTTATTCTTTCTAATTTAATTAAATTAGAATTTAAAATAATCTTGTCGGTTAATGGTTAATAATCGGTTAATGGGAGTCGGTTGTCGGTTAGGAAAAATAACCGAAATGAACATCCCTATCAGTACTGGATGTTGTTATCAATTTGCACTGGCTACCAATTGCTGCTTGCATAAAATTCAAGGCATTGATGTTTGCCTACAAAACCACCACTGGCTCTGCACCCTTTTACCTAAATTCACTACTTCAGACTTATGTGCCCTCTAGCAGCTTGCGTTCTGCAAGTGAACGTCGCTTTATTGTGCCATCCCAAAGAAGCACAAAATCACTTTTACGAACTTTTAAATTAAATGTTCCCTCCTGGAGGAATGACCTGCCCAACTCTGTCAACTGAGTCCTTAGCCATCTTCAAGAATCGGCTCAAAACACATCTCTTCCATCTTTATTTGACCCTCTAACTCTAGCACTAATTCTAAACTCTAATTCTATTCTTAAAAAAAGACGAAAAAAAACACTTGTCCCTTTTAGACTTGCACTTCATTCATTTGCAGCTTGTTTTCTTTAAAAAAAAATAATAAACTAACACTTGCTTTCTAATCTTTTTGTATTCTATTATACAATTAACAAAAGCAAAAAAGATCTCCAATACTAGCTTGCTCTATTCTTTTTCTATTCTATCGGTTTTATTTTAATTTTTTATATTATTAAAAAAAAAAACTTGCTACGTGTACTGCTGTACTGCGTCTGAACAGTAACAGAGAAACAATAATGTACAGTATGTGGAAAATAATGTGTTTTTTGAACCTTAAACCGCTAAACCGCATCATTTCACTAAATGCACAAAATAATGTTCTTTTTTAGCAACGTCATATGACCCCTTTAACGTTGTGGTTTATTATTTTGAGTCGTTTGGGACGTGGTAACACACGGCCCTCTCACAATATATTGCTTTACAGATCTATCACTTTTGCCACTTAGTATCATAAGCTCCACGCTCCGGCGCAGTTAGCGCTCACACTACATGCGTACGGCGCCCAAAAGCCCAACTGAACCACGCTCTGGCCCACCTCTTCCAACCGAGCTAGGGACAGCTAAACGAACCGTGCCTGAGCGCAGCATGGAGCGATCACACTAGTCAAACGAACCGGGCTTTGGGGGTCAAATGCACTCGAGCACGGTTAAGATTGCCTAGTGTGAGTACACCCTTATTCTAGTGGTCGACCGATATATCGCGTTTTTTAAATATCGGCATTAGCCAATACGTTTTTCAGTTTGGCCAATGCGTTTGTGGCGGGGCTTTTTTTTTGACGGCGCGCCGGACTTTTATGCAGTGCTCACATTCTCCCTCTTGTTTGCTGTTGTCTAATAATCATACAGAACTGTTAAACAAAGGAATTAAAATGTATACAAAAAAGTATTATAACGATTGCTTTTATATTGTTAATAATAGAAAGGCAAACATTATAATACTTTCTCGTATGCCGTCAGCATTCAGCAAATACGCATTTATATAATTTAAACAAATCTTTGAATGACTAATGAACATCTAATTTCAAAAACCTTGCAAACTTAGTCGAATCCAGCTGTGAGATCTTATGATGTGTTATTTGTATCCTGCACGATCGCGTGAATGCTGACAGGAGGAGAGTTCAGCTTCACTGAGATGCGCGATCGACAAACTTTAAACTTGTGATTTCAAATTATGCTGCGCTTCATGCTTTTGCCCAATGTAATATTCATGTCATTTTCACTATATGCTGTATGTAAAATTAGTGTTTTTTGAGTGTTACCTTGGCTTTATTTGAAAAAATGTGATTCCCAATGCACACATGCTTCCCAGAATACGGAGTGCCCTGTTGGTTACAGTGTTTACTTCCTTTTTAATTATATTTTTATTAAATATTTATTTGTGAAAAATACTTTTAAAGTATAAGCATGTTTATTTTACACATTTATTTTTTTAATCCATTTCAAATTATTTCAATTTTCTTAAATATTAAATAAAATAAATAAAATTATATCTGCTTTATATCGGCCATCGGCCAACCTGCTTTCCAAGATATCGGCATCGGCTGTCAAAAAAACAATATCGGAAAACAATATCACTACCTTATTCTCCCACATCCCGCACACACGAGTCTCTACCCGCACGCACCAGCACTCGCCCATCAATCCATCAATCACCCGTGCCGCACTCTGCTGCGTTGGGTCCCGCGATAGTGCAGGTCTCTACACGGAAGGTGCCTGTTATAATGTTATGATCGAGGCTCTGGACTCTGAGCATAACTTGTTTTTCTATACCAAACTATAAAACATATACCAAACATAAAAAGGTTAATGCCCTAGCAGTGGCAAATAGCTTTGGTTTTATATTTAATTTGATTACATTAATATTATAAGCTGAGATTTACAATAAATATTTTAACTGCTACTATGTAAAAAGAATACTGCTGTAAAAAAAGTACCTTATTTGTTTAAAGTGTTTGCAAACCAAATGTTATTGCACTTTTGTTCATATAGCAGTACATTTAAATGAAAAAAGTGCACAATATACTACTTTTGAATTAATTATTGAATTTTGTGCATAATGCGATTAAATCGTATGATTGTCTAAATTGATGATTGATTAAAATTGCATGATTGATTAAAA
>NW_015505278.1:1237110-1240337 GCF_001515645.1 Sinocyclocheilus grahami | reverse complement strand
ACCACTGGCTCTGCACCCCTTTACCTAAATTCACTACTTCAGACTTATGTGCCCTCTAGCAGCTTGCGTTCTGCAAGTGAACGTCGCTTTATTGTGCCATCCCAAAGAAGCACAAAATCACTTTTACGAACTTTTAAATTAAATGTTCCCTCCTGGAGGAATGACCTGCCCAACTCTGTCAACTGAGTCCTTAGCCATCTTCAAGAATCGGCTCAAAACACATCTCTTCCATCTTTATTTGACCCTCTAACTCTAGCACTAATTCTAAACTCTAATTCTATTCTTAAAAAAAGACGAAAAAAAACACTTGTCCCTTTTAGACTTGCACTTCATTCATTTGCAGCTTGTTTTCTTTAAAAAAAAATAATAAACTAACACTTGCTTTCTAATCTTTTTGTATTCTATTATACAATTAACAAAAGCAAAAAAGATCTCCAATACTAGCTTGCTCTATTCTTTTTCTATTCTATCGGTTTTATTTTAATTTTTTATATTATTAAAAAAAAAAACTTGCTACGTGTACTGCGTTAAGCTAACTGAACAGTAACAGAGAAACAATAATGTACAGTATGTGGAAAATAATGTGTTTTTTGAACCTTAAACCGCATAAACATTTCATTTCACTAAATGCACAAAATAATGTTCTTTTTTAGCAACGTCATATGACCCCTTTAACGTTGTGGTTTATTATTTTGAGTCGTTTGGGACGTGGTAACACACGGCCCTCTCACAATATATTGCTTTACAGATCTATCACTTTTGCCACTTAGTATCATAAGCTCCACGCTCCGGCGCAGTTAGCGCTCACACTACATGCGTACGGCGCCCAAAAGCCCAACTGAACCACGCTCTGGCCCACCTCTTCCAACCGAGCTAGGGACAGCTAAACGAACCGTGCCTGAGCGCAGCATGGAGCGATCACACTAGTCAAACGAACCGGGCTTTGGGGGTCAAATGCACTCGAGCACGGTTAAGATTGCCTAGTGTGAGTACACCCTTATTCTAGTGGTCGACCGATATATCGCGTTTTTTAAATATCGGCATTAGCCAATACGTTTTTCAGTTTGGCCAATGCGTTTGTGGCGGGACTTTTATTTTGACGGCGCGCCGGACTTTTATGCAGTGCTCACATTCTCACTCTTGTTTGCTGTTGTCTAATAATCATACAGAACTGTTAAACAAAGGAATTAAAATGTATACAAAAAAGTATTATAACGATTGCTTTTATATTGTTAATAATAGAAAGGCAAACATTATAATACTTTCTCGTATGCCGTCAGCATTCAGCAAATACGCATTTATATAATTTAAACAAATCTTTGAATGACTAATGAACATCTAATTTCAAAAACCTTGCAAACTTAGTCGAATCCAGCTGTGAGATCTTATGATGTGTTATTTTTATCCTGCACGATCGCGTGAATGCTGACAGGAGGAGAGTTCAGCTTCACTGAGATGCGCGATCGACAAACTTTAAACTTGTGATTTCAAATTATGCTGCGCTTCATGCTTTTGCCCAATGTAATATTCATGTCATTTTCACTATATGCTGTATGTAAAATTAGTGTTTTTTGAGTGTTACCTTGGCTTTATTTGAAAAAATGTGATTCCCAATGCACACATGCTTCCCAGAATACGGAGTGCCCTGTTGGTTACAGTGTTTACTTCCTTTTTAATTATATTTTTATTAAATATTTATTTGTGAAAAATACTTTTAAAGTATAAGCATGTTTATTTTACACATTTATTTTTTTAATCCATTTCAAATTATTTCAATTTTCTTAAATATTAAATAAAATAAATAAAATTATATCTGCTTTATATCGGCCATCGGCCAACCTGCTTTCCAAGATATCGGCATCGGCTGTCAAAAAAACAATATCGGTCGACCACTACCTTATTCTCCCACATCCCGCACACACGAGTCTCTACCCGCACGCACCAGCACTCGCCCATCAATCAAGTGTTGTCCCGTGCCGCACTCTGCTGCGTTGGGTCCCGCGATAGTGCAGGTCTCTACACGGAAGGTGCCTGTTATAATGTTATGATCGAGGCTCTGGACTCTGAGCATAACTTGTTTTTCTATACCAAACTATAAAACATATACCAAACATAAAAAGGTTAATGCCCTAGCAGTGGCAAATAGCTTTGGTTTTATATTTAATTTGATTACATTAATATTATAAGCTGAGATTTACAATAAATATTTTAACTGCTACTATGTAAAAAGAATACTGCTGTAAAAAAAGTACCTTATTTGTTTAAAGTGTTTGCAAACCAAATGTTATTGCACTTTTGTTCATATAGCAGTACATTTAAATGAAAAAAGTGCACAATATACTACTTTTGAATTAATTATTGAATTTTGTGCATAATGCGATTAAATCGTATGATTGTCTAAATTGATGATTGATTAAAATTGCATGATTGATTAAAATTTTTTATCGTTGCCCAGCACTATATATATATATATATACACACACACACACAGTATTTTTTATTTTTTTGGCCAATTTTATCTTCCACCAGACATAATGTCTGTCCAACAACAAATAAAATGAATTTCACCACTGAAGACGCAATATAACAGAAGTATTGGCAGATCCTTTCTTCTGTACTGTGACGTACATCTGAATGAAACACTGAGGAAAACTAAAAACATGCCATGTATTTATCATTAGGCATATTTCCTTGCATGAAACATAATAATGTTCCCAACTGGCTCACTGAATAGCAATTTGTTCCCCAACAAGTGTTTATACATATTCAATGTGAAAATTAGCACCAAATGCCAAAATCTAGGGGGAATGCAAATCAGTACATCCATTAAAAAAAAAACACAAACATACCCTGACGCACATTCAGTATATACAGTGGGGATTCATACTTTTTACAATATTTCACTGTATAAGTATATATTTTGTCTTGTTAAATATAACCATTTCCCCATAAAATTAAAAGGTAGTTCCTAGTTTTTACTAATAAAAACATTTTATATTTATATATATTTCATAATAAAATGATGTATGCGTGTGTGTGTGTGTGTGAGTGTGCGTGCGTGTTTGTGTGTATATAATAACACATCCCCACACATACACATATACAGCATTTTTTTTTTTAATATATACTTTTTTGAGAATAAAATGCTACAGTAAAAACATGTCATTTGGTAACTACATACTTTTTTTTGTTACAATTACTAAAAACGTTTTACAGTGCATAATGTG
>NW_015505278.1:1235027-1237100 GCF_001515645.1 Sinocyclocheilus grahami | reverse complement strand
ATTTCCAGACTAAAAATTTTTATATATATTTTCCCACTATCGTACAGAAGTCCACTGCTGGCCATTTCATTGTTTAATACTTGCAGTATGCATGCAAAAATGTAACATACAAAGAAAAATCTCATGCAACAGACTCAATGCTACATTATTTTAGGTTACACTGGTAAACAAAGCAAAAGGTTTACCTGAATCAACACATCAGGGATCACATCAGTTCTCATATTCATCATGTTAATTAGAGTATGAGCATGAAAACCAATCTGCAACAAGTACAGGGTCTATATGGACTGTGGACCTCAGCAGCAGTGAAGAATGGGCTCCCTGTCTCCCAGTCCTAGCATCGGCCTTGGCGGCATGAGGTCACCCCCCTCTATCGCTCTATAAATAACAGGGCGTCGCTCTTTGCCAGTCTGGCTCACTGTCCACCATTGTGCCACAGCTGGCCAGAAGCAGCCTAGAGACAGCTCAGACGGAGTGAGAGAGTGAGCATAAGAGAGAGATAATAAAGTGCAGAACAGACATATCAAGCTGTATTTTATGACATTATGTTCCATAAAAGTAGAATAAGTATTTCACATTGACTGACACTAATCTGGGAGGGTTCAGCCTTTGAATAAACTCATTTGTAACAGAACCTGTCATAACATTTTTCTCAAGACCTACAATATATGTTTGGGCATCGCCATTTTTCAGCACTAACTCACAACTTTTTCCAGTGGGACCTTTAGAGGAGGAGGGTTGTCCAAGAACACTACTTTAACACAAGTGCTGCTTTATCATTGCCTGTAATGGTTTCCTCAGTCAGAAAACCACAAACAGAGAGCAGCCAGAGGTACGCAGTTCAGAAAGAGCCCCAGAGTATAAGGCTGACCTGCGTCTATATGACAGTGAGACTTTGTACTATATATTCAGTGCCAAAATATTATATACATTATATTAAATAGTATATACGCCTCTAACTCTAACAGCTTATTTGAAACAATGAAGAGACTCTGAACCCCCCGGGGAAGGATGCTCCAACTTGAAATGTGTCCATGGAAAAACTTAAAGAAAAGTGTAAGATAATGGGAAAGTGTGTGAGACGAAGACAACCTAGGCAGATCTAGGAAGTATGGGGAACATGGGTTTTAGCTCTCTTTTGCTCAACCCTTATCCTGATGGAAAAAACAACAGACATCACAGCAACTGGAGCGAGGAAAGAGAGTTGAAAACAAGTCACATGTATGTGTGGGAATGCATAAGCACCAAAAGAGAAAAAAATCCACTGAGAAGGACAGAGAAGGGTCTATATTCCTACTAAAGCTTTGGAATAAACACTTATCCTGGGCTATTATAGCATGAAGGAAAACGTAAGACCTGAGGAAAACTAAAAACATGCCATGTATTTATCATTAGGCATATTTCCTTGCATGAAACATAATAATGTTCCCAACTGGCTCACTGAATAGCAATTTGTTCCCCAACAAGTGTTTATACATATTCAATGTGAAAATTAGCACCAAATGCCAAAATCTAGGGGGAATGCAAATCAGTACATCCATTAAAAAAAAAACACAAACATACCCTGACGCACATTCAGTATATACAGTGGGGGAAAAAAAGTATTTAGTCAGCCACCAATTGTGCAAGTTCTCCCACTTAAAAAGATGAGAGAGGCCTGTAATTTTCATCATAGGTATACCTCAACTATGAGAGACAAAATGAGAAAAAAAATCCAGAAAATCACATTGTAGGATTTTTAAAGAATTTATTTGCAAATTATGGTGGAAAATAAGTATTTGGTCAATAACAAAATTTCATCTCAATACTTTGTTATATACCCTTTGTTGGCAATGACAGAGGTCAAACGTTTTCTGTAAGTCTTCACAAGGTTTTCACACACTGTTGCTGGTAATTTGGACCATTCCTCCATGCAGATCTCCTCTAGAGCAGTAATGTTTTGGGGCTGTCGCGGGCAACACGGATTTTCAACTCCCTCCAAAGATTTTCTATGGGGTTGAGATCTGGAGACTGGCTAGGCCACTCCAGGACCTTGAAATGCTTCTTACGAAGCCACTCCTTCATTGCCCAGGC
>NW_015505278.1:1228100-1234824 GCF_001515645.1 Sinocyclocheilus grahami | reverse complement strand
CACTCCAGGGCCTTGAAATGCTTCTTACGAAGCCACTCCTTCGTTGCCCGGGTGGTGTGTTTGGGATCATTGTCATGCTGAAAGACCCAGCCATGTTTCATCTTCAATGCCCTTGCTGATGGAAGGAGGTTTTCACTCAAAATCTCACGATACATGGCCCCATTCATTCTTTCGTTTACACGGATCAGTCGTTCTGGTCCCTTTGCAGAAAAACAGCCCCAAAGCATGATGTTTCCACCCCCATGCTTCACAGTAGGTATGGTGTTCTTTGGATGCAACTCAGCATTCTTTCTCCTCAAGTTGAGTTTTTACCAAAAAGTTCTATTTTGGTTTCATCTGACCATATGACATTCTCCCAATCCTCTTCTGGATCATCCAAATGCTCTCTAGCAAACTTCAGATGGGCCTGGACATGTACTGGCTTAAGCAGGGGGACACGTCTGGCACTGCAGGATTTGAGTCCCTGGCGGTGCAGTGTGTTACTGATGGTAGCCTTTGTTACTTTGGTCCCAGCTCTCTGCAGGTCATTCACTAGGTCCCCCCGTGTGGTTGTGGGATTTTTGCTCACAGTTCTTGTGATCATTTTGACCCCACGGGGTGAGATCTTGCGTGGAGTCCCAGATCGAGGGAGATTATCAGTGGTCTTGTATGTCTTCCATTTTCTAATAATTGCTCCCACAGTTGATTTCTTCACACTAAGCTGCTTACCTATTGCAGATTCAGTCTTCCCAGCCTGGTGGAGGTCTACAATTTTGGTCTTGGCCATGGTGGAGTTTGGAGTGTGACTGTTTGAGGTTGTGGACAGGTGTCTTTTATACTGATAACAAGTTCAAACAGATACCATTAATACAGGTAACGTGTGGAGGACAGAGGAGCCTCTTAAAGAAGTTGTTACAGGTCTGTGAGAGCCAGAAATCTTGCTTGTTTGTAGGTGACCAAATACTTATTTTACCGAGGAATTTACCAATTAATTCTTTAAAAAATTATCTTTTCTCATTTTGTCTCTCATAGTTGAGGTATACCTATGATGAAAATTACAGGCCTCTCTCATCTTTTTAAGTGGGAGAACTTGCACAATTGGTGGCTGACTAAATACTTTTTTGCCCCACTGTATACACACACAGACAGCTATCCCAGGCTTCTCTTTCATTCCGCAGCAATCAAAAGCAGAGTCAGTGGGTCACTCTGGAAACCCCATAGTGCCCAGAATCCGCCAGTGGCCTCCACAAGACAAGGCCTAACAGCTGCCATTCCCACCCAAATCCTCTTCAAGAAACTTCCCCTTTCATTCCTGGAATCTTAAAGGATTTTGCCTTGTTGGTGCGTTTCCTCGTGCCATCAGAAGACTTTTCATACATGCTTTACAAAGTCAGAATATTAAAAAAAGATTAACTAAAAAAGGGTGTTTCATAGCACAAAGAAAAAAAATTCCCTATACATTAAAGGTGATTCATACTTTTTACAATATTTCACTGTATAAGTATACATTTTGTCTTGTTAAATATAACCATTTCCCCATAAAATTAAAAGGTAGTTCCTAGTTTTTACTAATAAAAACATTTTATATTTATATATATTTCATAATAAAATTATGTATGCGTGTGTGTGTGTGTGTGAGTGTGCGTGCGTGTTTGTGTGTATATAATAACACATCCCCACACATACACATATACAGCATTTTTTTTTTAATATATACTTTTTTGAGAATAAAATGCTACAGTAAAAACATGTCATTTGGTAACTACATACTTTTTTTGTTACAATTACTAAAAACGTTTTACAGTGCATAATGTGTCAAGTGGTAGTGTGTGGAAATATTCTGTAAAACAATTTTAATGTATGTTTCATTTGCCATCATTAACTTAAAATGTGAAATTTTGACAACTTAAGTAATTTTGCTGAGCATCAGCTTTGGCTTACATAGTACCTTCTCATTAATGGGGAGGCATTTGAGCTACACAACAGGGAGGGACTGATGAGTAGTTGTATTCAAAGCTCTGTAAGCTGGTGGTCAGTGATTGCATTCAAGCACCCAGGCTTGCGTTGCAGTCTTCTGCTGCTCATAAAAGAGAGAAGAATGAGGTTGCGAGCCTTCAGTAACCCCTTCCTCTGCTGCACTGCCTTTGTCTACAGTTGGACAAGGATTTGAGCCTCCACTTAACAACACAACCCAACTGACTGACAGATGTATTATCCCCACTGATGTTCCCTTTATCTATCCCCACACACACACACACACACACACACACACACACACAAACTTGGTTTATCTGGAGCTAAGAAAATATCTCAGTGTTACGGCAAAGCAGAAACAAAGCTCCCCCGCTAAGAACAAAGTGCTTATCAGAACGTTTTCCTTCAGTATCTGAGGTCACCGGTGCAGGCTGGGACACCTCTGTCCTTGAGCTGCCCTGATCTCATACACGGGGAGGAGATGGGAGTGAAGGATCTGAACCGCCGGAAGGGAGATTCTGCTCCAAGTAAAAGTTCAGACCTTGGGAACACAGGCGAACCTGGTAAAGTGACATACTTGGTTGCATTCAAGGTCAGAGTGGGTGAGAAGATCGCTGCTGGCTTTTAGCTCCTTCATTTATGAGAAAAGACAGATGAGTGGGGGAGGAAAGAGAAAGAGAGAGAGGCCGAGAGAGAAAAGGTGGGTGAGACAGCGTGAGTGAGAGGGTGACAAAGGCTTCATTCAAGGCTCGGGCTGGGGGAAAATGAGAGAGCACTACCTCAGTGTGCTGAGCTACGGCTGCGGCCCGACTGAGTCTAAAGTTCCATTGTGCTCCGAGACTTTTAAAGGTGTGACACACAGCCATGGGTCACCACTGCAACTGAATCAACAGCCAATGACCCATATTCACAGGAGAAGCTTTGGTAAACGCGGCCATAGGAACGAACTAGATACAAAAGAAAAGTAGTGGCCAGCAAATATCAATTAAGCAGAAGTGCAAATAAATGCAAGTCGAAAGAAATATACCAAGAATCATTTAGTCTGTCACACAGTGTGTGATTTACAGTGTGTGTTTTGTTTCAAGGAGACTCATGAGGAAGAAATGCCTTTCTGTGGAGAAACATTTTTATCACATTCCTCAATTTGTTTGCTTTCTACAGTCTTAACCACCAAATGCTGTTTGCGTGGACTTCCTTCTCAAACCATTAAACTAGCCAAAAATTAGTTGGGGACATGGCCTGATCATTGAAATAAGACTAAAACAACACTTAATCCGAAAGACAAAACACAAACTAAATGATAAAACATTCACTGAACAGCACTGCAAAGATCACCTCATTACCCTGGCTGCACACTTACGATTACAACAGTCATAGATTAAAAATGCCCCAGCTGAACAAATTACACACCTAGCATGTGAATCTACACTTAGTGTTTCCAAGAAGAAGTTTAAAGGGGTAGTTCTTCCAAAAATGGAAAAAGCAGAAAAACTAATTTGAGAGCTTTCTCAGTAGTTCATGTACATTAAAAAATGGCACATTGCAACAAGTCATGAGGTAAGAAACAAGTGTACAGCATGTCCACAAACACCATGTTTGAATGTACATGAACCCAAATATAACAATAGTGATGAAAATTGAATACAGGACAATTTACATTAAAAAGCTATTATATGGCTTCAGGAGACTTGGAATAAGGGGACAAGATTGTATGGTGCTTTTTGGATATTTCTGGCGTTCACCACACCTCAGTCCCCATTCACTTTCATTGTACAAAAAAAAGTGTTGTTATTGTTAACCAAAAGTTAATTAAAAATAATCTTCCGTAACTGAAAGAAATCTAAAATAACAACACAAAAAGAACTTGGACTTAAAAAAAACTTAACAGCAGTCTTGGCAACAATCTGAAATATGCTTACGTTGAAGTACTAAAATGACGAAAACTTAAAAATAAAAACTATTATTATGGCTAAATAAAAAATTGATTACAATGAATGACAAATGCAAACATCAAAATTACTAAAACAAACTAAAATTCTAAATTCTAAAATCTAAACATAAAAATTAAAGTTAATTCAAGGTATTAATTAACACTATAACAGTACATAAATAATACTAAAATAAAACTGCATTAGGCGGAGTAAATTATAAAATTATTTGAATTTTTAGGTGAACTATACCTTTGAAACGGTCATAGTTTTAAAATGTCTATGAGAAGTGTTTCCAAAACTTCTGAAGAAAATTATGCAAACAAAGCAGAAACTTACTATAATCACAGAGGCCGACTACCTGAACACAGAAAGCTCTGAGATGATATTACCAGGCACATGAGCACACATATCAAAACCTAATTAGACCACATTAAAGGGGTCATATGATGCGATTTCAATTTTTCCTTTCTCTTTGGAGTGTTACAAGCTCTTGCTACATAAAGAAGATCTTTAAAGTTGCAAAGACTAAAGTCTCAAATCCAAAGAGATATTCTTTATAAAAGTTAAGAGTCAGCCACGCCTACCTAAAACGGCTCGTTCTAACACGCCCCCACATACCTACGTCACTATGTGGGAAGATTTGCATAACGCCGCCCAAATGTTCACGCAAAGAAAGAAGGTGTAACTTTTATTCTCACTGTAGTATTGTTCCCGCCGCCGCCATGTCGTGAAGGCGCTGTGTGCTTCGTTGTGAAAGCGAAACTACTTTGTTTGGCCTTCCAAAAGAGGACAATATCCGCTTCGTCATGCCTAGAGCTGATCCGTGCTGGTCGCTGAGGAAATACTTCAACTTCGCGCTGTCAATCGCCCGATCGGCTTTCACCGTGGATGAAGCGGAGTTCAGCACGGGGTCGTCACATGTGGTTGCCGCCGGCATCTCAATATGGTAAGGGACGTAATTCCATCACACGCTTGAGGAATTCGGCCAATCACAACGCACTGGATAGCTGGCCAATCAGAGCACACCTCGCTTTTTCAGACCGATGAGCTTTGTAAAAATTGACGCATTTCAGAAAGGTGGGGCATAGAGAAGAAACAATAATGTACAGTATGTGGAAAATAATGTGTTTTTTTAACCTTAAACCGCATAAACACATTTCCTTACACCAAATACACAAAATAATGTTCTTTTTAGCAACATCATATGACCCCTTTAACTGCCATTCATATTGGAAAGCCAACACTCACCCAAAGTCAGTATTAACACATCACTAATCACATACATGACAGATCAAAAACCTGTCTTTATTGTTGAGTTGCTTGATCACATTCTTAACTCAGTACAGCTTATTCGACTCACTTAAATACCCATTCTTTAAACGATTGGGACAACATATATCACCGCTGGTGGACATTTCCACAAACATCCCAAAGCGATCAATCATGCTTTAGACGTGCACTGGGAAAACCTCCACCTTTTGATGCATGTCCAGAAACAGCAGTGTGTGTGTTCTCAAAACAAGATCTCTCTCCTCGAGAGGTGAGAAGCCATTTTTGAAGTGCAGCCAAGAAGAAGCCTCCTGACGGGCAGATATTGCCTTTGTTTTAGCAAAGTTCAACAAGAGGCAAATTAAAGGAACATCAAACCACTTCCCAGCACACTTGGCAGTAAATTACTTTGGTTAGCTGGGTTGTTATTGGAGTGACGGATGTGTGCATGTATGCAAATACTGGAGGTACGATCCACGATCTGAATACGCACAAATCTGGAAGTTTGACATGCTTGACATCACCCCATCGCACTCTATTATTATGGCCTCAATTGTAAAAGTTGAGCATATAGCAGGCCTCGTTTCCGAAAAAAGACAATGGTGGATATCAGAGTCAGCAACCTTTGGACTGAAGTTAACTTGGATTGATCCATCACTGTCATAGCAGACATGGGAGGGTGCATGGTGAGAGGAGGGGCATCATGATGGCTCAATTAAGACCTGTCATCCCCCAGCTTCCTGCCATTTATGAATAGGGCCATAGTGAGTCTTTTGAGGTCATAATGTGTGTGAAGTGACCTTGTCCCCTCAGCTAACCTCCTCCACACACACGGATCCCCCTTCCCCAGACTCACCTCCCTGGGAGTAAAGAGGACTTTGGAGTGGTTTTGATGGCTGGTTGAGCCCAAATGTTGGATACGAGGTTGGCCGACAAGCTTTTGGTGGAAGCGTTTGATGTGGTCAGGTCTCCTGCAGAACACAGATGAAGTTTGAAAACTGACTCCCTGATTATCATTTAGCATGTGTCTTCACAGAAGTTCCTGAGGACCACAAACTTGCATTTCATCAGACTGAGGTTAAACAGTAGGTTTGTAATTATACCAAATTAGCAAAGACATAATCATCTCCATGCAGGTCAGCGATCAGTGGGAATTTTGCACAGTCCAATCTCAAAAATCTTATGATTAACATTAAGTTTGAGTGGGAAAATATTGTGTCAAGAATCTTACACAAAGAATGGAATATTTTAGGGATGCGCTGATATTTAAATTCATATTATGATCACTAACCAATAAAAGGTGATATTAAAATTATATACAACTTTAAACAAAATAAAAATGTAAAGGGGTCCTATTATGCTCTTTTACAAAGTCTTGATTTTGTTTTGGGCATGTACTAGAACAGGCTCTCTGTTCGAAAAACACATAATTTTTTACATATTGTACATTATTACAACGCCTCTCTCCCCAGTCTGGCATGAACGGCTCGAATAGTTCCTGTATTAAATGAAGCCCCGCCTTCTGAAATACGAAATGTGCTGTGATTGGTTAGCTGGGCCAGTGTGCGTTG
>NW_015505278.1:1225801-1228080 GCF_001515645.1 Sinocyclocheilus grahami | reverse complement strand
CACTCGGTGCCTGGTCGGGAAATGTCATGCCCCTTACCATAGCCGCCTGCGAGCTTCATTGTGAATATTGCGTCAAAATCAAATCAATTTGAGCGTGATTTAAACCCGGATGATTGTAACCACTCTAAGTTCGTCTGCCTTGGGAAAGCTAGTGTGTCTCCGACATTGTGATAACACTTGTTGCCTTCTCTAGTGCAGCTCAACCAGGTCTCGTCCCATTCGTCGATATTTGTGATATCACAAATCCCGGAAAATATGCGTTGTAGTCCAAACGAGTCATTCGTTGTAGTTTTTGAAAAGTGATTTCTGTTCAATAAAATAACTTCTTTTGAATTGGACTTTGAGCTCTGTAACTTTGCAGATCTTTTTTATGCTCAAACAGCAACATTACAGACTAACTAAAGTTGAAAACGTGAAAAAGCATAATAGGACCCCTTTAAATGAATTACAATGAAACAATAAAAACTCAAAGCAACCATTATAATGTTTAAAGTGAATTTAGGCATCAAACAGTATTAAAAATGTATATTCACATTGAGATTTACCAAAGATTACATTTAACAGTGTTATAATAGTATTAGTTTTGTTTGATTAGACTAACTTTAAGTGAGTGAACATTAGATGACAGATAATGCTTGAATAAATTAAACAAATAGGGTAAAAATAGCAAAAATAGTAGAAATGAGCATACAATTATAGCTGGTATATATGCAATATCGAAGATACCTTTACATTTTTGTCTGAACCTGTCCACATTAAACGTCTGATAACAAATATATTGTGCATCCCTAATATTTTGTTAGCTACTTATTTTACATGATTACTTTAGAGAATATTACAACCACCATTTAGAGTGAATTTACATTTACAACATACTCAATTATTTGTATTCAACCAAAATTCAAAAGAGTAAAGAATTCCAATATTACAATATCTTGATTAGATATCATTATAAAAGCATATCTCCCTACTTCACTACAACCTTTTCTATTCCGTTTAACCATTCACTCAGAGAACAAACACACAACTAACACGCATGCCTCACTGATTAGAAGTCCTGTCACTCCCAGCTCTGTTAAGAGACCATGTGGAAACACTGGTGAGTGTTTGTGGTGGAGGGGCTCAGGCAATAAGACCCCAATATCTCTCCCACCATCAAAGCCTCGCTGCCCAAGGCAAAGGCAACGGGAGCCAAGCTCACATTCCTGTCACATATCAGATCCTTCCCACACCCATGACCAGCTGTGGACTTCACCACAATCAACACATCGTTCAAAACAAACAGCCTTTTATCAAATAATCAAAGAAACAATTTATTTACTCTATTAAACCCAATTGCAATAACTGTGGAAAAAAGAAGCATTGCCTCTTAGGACTGATGAGCTCCACACAGCAGTCCAAAACTGATATGATTTAACTTTGGGAAGCTATCCAGAAGCAGAAGTATGCTGTTACTGAATAACAGAATTGGGGAAGTAATCCCACTTTAAACAAAGAGATCATTTTAAACAAAGGGATGATAAAAATGGAAGTAGAAGTGGAAAAATGGCTTCAAATAGAGAGCAACAGTCGGGTTCTTATTCTTGTGGTCAATATATATTTTACAATTAGGCTTTATTTTGTTTCTAATTTGATTACACCACTCACAGTGCTGTACGGGATGAGTAGTCAATTCCTCAAAAAATAATTTAATATAATTTTTCACATTTTTAAAAATAATTTTGGCTTTGAATCAAAGTTTATGTTATGATTCATCTCTGAGCTGTTTGGTTTAGTGCATGGTTTAAAATTGAAATGCCTACGGTGAGAATAAATGGAAAATAATACTTCCGGAAGTAAAGCAGTTGTAAAAGACAAGTGGTCGGAGTTCTGCTCTACTGAGAGTTTAAACTGTCAGCAAACTAAAAAAATTAGCATTTTGCCCCAGTAAAACATTTCCATCTCTCTGTTCAAAATGTTCTTTCACCTCAAAACTCTAGCGCCTGAGAATAGTTCCACTGACCGAATAGGAGTGGGACGAGATGGATGACTGGAGTGCCATGTGGTCTACATAAACTTCATAGCACAAAAAGAGAAACCCAAGGAAATGCACAATGTTTCCATCTCCACTTTAACAGGAGAACAAAACAGAGAGGGAATGTGAGGGAAGGATGATTAACAAAGTGGTGAGGGGGGAAAAGCAGCAACAATGAGGTTTTTATACATAAATCAGCCTGTTCTTCATGTTCAATCAATGCCAATTTCAATGCAAAAGCTATTGGGGGGGGGGGGGGGGGGGG
>NW_015505278.1:1213215-1225753 GCF_001515645.1 Sinocyclocheilus grahami | reverse complement strand
GGGGGGTTGCACAGCCACAGCTGTTGAAAATATCCAAGCATTCTTTGTAAACAAATGGTTTACATGCATTTTTCACCACAATTTAGAGGATCACAGGTCTGGCAATGTTTTGTCATGCATTGGACAAGTTACTTTGAAACCCCTAAACATTTTCAACTCAAAATTAAGTTACAATGGGATGTAAGACCAACTTTGTTAATTTTAGTTCCATCTGAGTCCATTTAAATTCCAACTTTCAGACTTTAACGTAGCACAAGAGATGCCGAGTGTATCCAGCCACTGTTTGTTGTTGATAAATCTTGTATCTAAACCATTGTATCTTCTTGCTGCTGGCTGAGGTCACAATGAGCCATCATGGGATTTTAATTCGAGCACATGTTGCACACCTGGGGGTAGTATTGTGTCTGGTCTTGGGCACCAGGTCCTTATGTTTGCTGTTTGAGATAAATGTCTACCAAGACCACTGGGGGATTCAAAATTTGCCCTCAGAGTGCAAAGATGGAAGATAGGATCAGAGGGCAAGAGATTCCACAAGGAAAAAAAACGAGAGCAGAACACGTAAACATGCAGGTTGTGCTTTGCCTCCAAATCAGATGGAAAAACTATCAGTGTGAGTGGCAGCAACTGGAGTCATGTGCCCCAGAAGGCTCATGCAAACACAGATAAACTATGAAATCCAACTCTGAGGGAGCCTCTGTATATCATATTTATGATGACATCCAAATAAAGTCCTCACAAGCGAGTGAAGCAGGTAGACACAGATGCAGGGCTATGCATCAGACAAAGCATGCGTTTCAGGTTAAGCGGTTAACAAGTCCAGCCAGTGAATATGAGGTAATCAGATTGGCCATAATCCGACCCCTAGAAAACCAAGGGTTGACACTTACCAGCCAGCTACAAAACCTTACCTGCCTCGTGCTTTACTTAAAATCAAATTGCTCAATATAACAAAAAACAACACCGATATCTCTGAAACATATTGGTAATTCATAAATCTGTGTTTCAACAATTCACTTTCAGAATGACAGAGGCAAACACTGAGTTTTATCTCAGAAACATTTTAGGCAATCTTCTCTTGAATGCATTTTTAACCCTGCTGGCAATTCATTGAGAAAGAATGATCAAATGACACATAAATGTCAAAAGCCTAGAAGTGATAAAAGGAACAATATCACTGCTAAGTGCCAAATGTTAAAGCACATTAAATTAAACACAGCAGAGCTAAGAAAATACATTTTACCAACTACACAGCCAAACCGAACTCAACACACATTATACAAGTTATCAAGATGTTTTGAGCACCAGCATAAACAACTTTAAACTCTTAAGACACGCTGAAAAGGCACAAATCAAATTAATTTCTTCCCTATGACAGACAAAAAAAATACCAGCCTCCCCCTCATGACCCCCACTCCCTCCTCCCTGCTGACTGAGGGGGCAGAGTCTGGGAATGTGATCTCTGGGAGTCTTGTCCCCCCAAAACATCTTCATTTAAGAAAAATAAATCAACACTTTTTGCTCAAATGCCATTGGAGAGGAAATGGGAGTGGAAGAAGAAGAAATAAAACATGATTCGCTCACCGCCCTGTGAGGAAACACTAAAACACTACTTTTCTCTAGTCGAAAGAGATGATTTTTAGTCATTGGTGGGTTCAATTAATAAATAAATAAATAATAATTAAAAAAACATTAAGTATTTTAATATTTTTTTGGAGAAAATAAAGTTGATTTTTAGTTATTTGCATCGCGATGCAATGAAGAGTGTATTTTAACTATTTTTATTATTACTAATGACTCTGTTTAAAAAATTCATTGAACAGGAGTAATTTCCAATCTGCCTCGATATCATACATATAAAGGGTTTTTATCTAAATTACTGCACTGTAGTACCACAATCCCAGTTGGTTTTACATGCTAAAGATGAAGTTAATGAGCTGACACAAAGCAGCATGCAACAGTCCATATGGTGTGCACAGAGGGATCCCTGAGACATCTCTGAAACTGATCATTATTGTTACAGCCTCATTTTCATGATCCTAGTACATTCCTTTTTCTAACCAAAAAGCAGCTGCAGTTTTAGCATTATAAATACATGCCAACCTATAATAAAAACAATATGCACTCAACTTTTGAATGCAGATACAATTACTAGAGGGCAATATGGGCAATAAGTGCAATTTAATTATTAATTTAATGACAAAGCAATATAAATGAGATATACACAAAATGTATAAATGTATGCTTTTTTTTTAATTCACTGTAAAATATTTGAAAATATTAATTTTTGAGATAGCTGCCACTAGATTCTGAATATGACGTTAGTCGGAATGACCACTTTGACCAGGCCCACTAATCAGCCAACATTAAACCATCTGTTTGGCAGATTAATCAGCCTGGCCAATTTATTGCTCTATCAAAACTCATGATGGTGAATGGAAAAAGAATAAGATGTCCAGGTCACTTCAGCTATGTCCAGTAGAAATGTGGCTTTTATGAAAACATTGATTTTTCATTCATTTCTTTGGGCTTTTGAAAGTCAATGATTCACAGATCTCATGAGATTCATTATCTGTCATTTGTAAAAAATATATATATATATAAATAATAATAATAATAATAATAATTTAAAAAGAGCTTTAAGGTTGCTTTTGTTATATCCATGTCCATTTCCTTACCACTAGGTTTTTACAAAGTTCCCAAACATCCATCAGTGCACCGTTACAATTCATCCAAGCATAACCAGTGAGTTTAAACTTTCACCACAATGTAATCAAGTATTTGGATATAATCAATAAGCATTTAGCAGGAGTTTCTAACTCTTTGTAAACTCCGGTCTTACTTTAGTAACGATGAGTGGCTCGCCGTGCTCCAGCCCTCCTTTCAGAGTGAATCCCCACGGAGCGCCTCCGTTCAGTTGCACATGGACGTGCTGGAAAGACACCAGTTGCTCAACGGTCTCCATCATGACTTCTGTGCCTTCAGCTCCGTCCAATCGCCATGCAATCACGACCCAACCTCATCACGATAACCGGAGACTCCAGGCATGAGGGGACAAGCGGTGGCCAGTGATGGGCTTTCCGTGGACTGTGGCGGAGGAAGTGCTAGAGAATGAAGAGTAGATTTGAGTGGCAGATGGAAAGGCCAATTAGAACAGCGCGTTGCTCTAACTGACCAATGAAATTGTAGCAGGGGCAGGATTTTTATGGACCGCTGCATTGTCCATTGTGCGACTGTCTGGGAAAACTCAGGAAAGTTGGCCGTTATCGATTCTTGGTCATCATAACTTTCAAACAACGGCGATAATTTACATGAAAGCTGGACAGGAACTTGAAAACGTACTGAAATGTAACCTAATTGTGAGATTTTTTTTCAAAGACATGAGCTCAAAAGACAATTAAATGATCAAATAACTTAAATGCTTTCCCATTAAGACTTAAGTATTTCAACTCCGTTATGTGAAATGATCACTTTTCTGTTAAATGTGTTATTTAACAATCTTCTCTCTTTAACTAGCGAGGCAAGGAAAACCAAAACTAATGCAGCAAAATAAATAATGTTTGGCTACAGGGGAAAAAATGAATAAGATGGTGTGTATTTCAAATTACAATATAAAGTGTAGCCTAACCCTTCTGGTATTCTGGAGCCCTTTTAGACAAATACATTTAAATTATATATAATTGAAATTGAAATTGACCAAAAAGCCTTTTTTTTCCTTTAGCTGTAGACATGAGTAAAAAAGGCCACTTGAGGGAGCTGTTGTTTCATGTGTTGTAGAAGTGTGACATGCTGTGATGTGTCAAGCTGTATTTTAACCATTTAATGGAAGCTCAGCCTGCAGACAGCATATGTGATCAAAGTTTCAGGATGAGCACTTACCTTTCTTTACAAATCATTTCCACACTGATGAGCAGCTATTCCCTTACTCATTCAGCTATGTGATTAACAGAAGTCCAGTGATGTTCAATTTGTCATGTTGTTAGGACATCTGCATTCAGCTATTAAGCTGGAAACCAAATGATCAAAAACTGCAAAAGCGTGTCTAAATCAATTACCTGTCAAACACATGAGTATGGAGAGAGTATATAGTAACACTATATACTACGCTAATAACTACGCTTGATCAGCCAGTTATCTGAAGAGTGTAACTGAAGAGTCATAAAAATCCTATACCCTACAAGATATGCAACTATAGTGATGTACATTTCACAGAACATTCAAAATGTTTTCTATTTAAAATTAATACATGGAAAATTAAAGAATATACTCAAACACACACACACATATATTCCAAATCTTTAAAAAAAAAAAGTCTGATTGGTTTTAAAAGTAGTGGAAAATACAAAACCATGACATTATAAAGATGCTAATAATTTAAAAACAATTAGTGAAATTAACATTTCAAGTCAGTTGACCCTAAAGTACAGGCCCACCACGGGGAGCAACCTTTCTGATTTAGGCATTATGAGGTGCTGCAGTTTACAGCAAATAACTTTTCTCAACATGCTCTCCATTATCATTTTAGTAGTGGTACAAAAAGCAGGGTATCAATCTGAACGCATACTACACTGAGCAAAATTATAAACGCAACACTTGTTTTTGCCCCCATTTTTCATGAGCTGAACTACAGATCTAAGACTTTTTCCAGAACACTGATCATCACTTTAACAGTCTCTCAGAGACTCACCGTGTTAAAGTGAACGAGGTATAGACGCCTATAAAAGTAAGTAAGTAGTCTTTTACCGCAGGCACTTTAATCTAGAGTGACTTTCAATATATTTATTACATGGAAAATCCCCCTGGAGCAACCTCGGGTTAAATGCCTTTCTCAGAGGCACAGTGGTGATAGCTCTTGGTTCTTTCTTTGTGCGGATGAAGCCAGCAACTTTCCAATTACAGCAATAAGACGTTACAATTAAGAAACCATAACATGCTCTCTCATTACCCTTCTTGTCTTTTATCAGTCTCTTAGCATTCTGCATTCTAATCAACTCATTTCAACATAACTTTAATGCATCTCTCATACACATAAATGCACAGCCATATGAACAGCTGAACGCACATGCAAGCACAAGCGCCCTTATGTAGATGAATACACTTGAGCACACATGTAGTGTACTTTTATGCATGACAGCACCCACACATCAGCTCAGCTGTATTCCGGTCATCTATGCTTCTCATTTTGACACTGATGTCTCAGAATTAGTTTGTGTAAGATCAATATCTATCTGTCTTCATTTCTATATACACTCTTAAAAATAAAGGTGCTTCACGATGCAATAGAAGAACATTTTTGTCTAAATGGTTCCATAAAGAACCTTTAACATCTGAAGAACCTTTCTGTTTCACAAAAGGTTCTTTGGGGTGAAAGAAGGTTCTTCAGATTATAAAAAGGTAAGAAAGAGATGGTTCTTTAAAGAACCTTTGACTGAATGGTTCTTTGTGGAACCAAAAATGGTTCTTCTATGGCATCGCTTGAAGGACCTTTTGAAGCACCTTTATTTTTAAGAGTGTAGAGTGTTTTGGTGCACCCTCTGGATTTTGTCGCCCTTTCTTTTCATTCTCTTTTCCACTGTCACCTTAAACAACAGGTCTGAATTTCCCCTATGACCATTTTTCTGTTTCTTAGGCATTTACTGTACAAGAGCAATGGGGTCAAAATCTGCCTGTCACCATGGCAATAAACTGCTCCATTCATGCGAGCAGCTTGTCATCTCCATAGTAATGATCTGAGATCTGACCCTGACAGATTACTGTGCCTTAAATTCACACTTGCACAGGCAGTTATATGGCTGCATACTTCTAATATGCTGAGCCAGGGGAAATTTCTCTGCTTCGCTCTTATCTCTGCTCACACACATTCCTATCGCTTGCTGGCAATACTTTCCCCCCATTTTCTAAGGGTGACATGATTTGAATTCAAAACATTTTGTTTGTTAAAACTCAATTTGTTGTACAATGCTGTTTCATAAATCAAAGAAAGTGACAGTGGATCTTGCTTAATAAATAGTGCATCCTGTTTTAGATGTGAGAGGGGTTTGTTTAAGAGATTCAGTAGCATAAATTACACACATACACACACTATTTAAAGCAATAGCAAATTGTACTCATATGCATACCTATATGTTTTTTTTATCTTTATACAAACATATATCACATATATACACATATTTCAAAAGTTTAAGGTCAGTAAGAGTTTTTTAAATGTTGTGAAAGAAGTTTCAAAATATTGGTCCCCATTGACTGGAAAAAAAAACAATGGAAGTCAATGGGGACCACAAACAGTTTGGTCACCCTCATTCTTCAAAATACCTTCTTTTGTGTTGAGCAGAAGAAAAAAAATCATATAGGTTTAAAACAACCCGAGAGTGAGTAAATGATGTCCATTTAATTTTGTGGGTGAACTATCCCCTTCATGTCTTTAAAAAAAATAGCACTGACCCCAAACTTTTGAACTTTAGTGTATATAAAAGCATGTTATTTATATGATGATTATACTGAAATGATTAGAAAATGTAAAGATGGGACAAACAAAATAAGTCTGTGCATAATATAGTCCTTATAGCCAACAACATAGCCTATAACAGATATACAATATTATCAAATAATTCAAGTACTCACGTAATACACAGAACACAAAATGAATATGGTTAAGGAAGCTGTTTGTCTTGGTAAGATTGTTGCCATATGAAGAACATGCATTTTGCTTTCAGTTCAGTGTGTGTGTGTGTGTGTGTGTGTGTCAGTATGAATTAGAAAGCAAATTAATTCATCAGTCAATGTCATATAGTCGCTGTACAGAGAGAGAACGAGAGAGGGGGGTTTAAATGCAGAAGGAACTTGAAAAACATTAGTAATTTAATTTCAACATCTCCATTTAGCATTCACATGAACTGAAATATACAAAGTACAAAATAATACAAAGTGTCTCTTGCTGAAAGTCACTCACACCCGAGCTTCACGAGCGCTGCTGCGCACTGAGCCATGCACGAGGAAGCGAGAAAACCTACTGAGCTTGGTAAGCACAAGCAGATCTCATTATGTTAGTATCTTGACAACGAAGCGATAGTAAACTTTAACTCAAAGTAGGAAAATAATACTATAGAGTTCGTTTTTAGTGATTCATTTCAATTTATCAGGCTGTAATCGACACATCGTATTTTCCTTCAGATTTTTCCCAAACTAGCACTCCCATAGCAATGATAGTGTTCATCTGTCAGCTCTGTCGGATATTCGGCTGGTGTGAAGAAAATATAGCGGTTAATACAATAGCATAATAAGAATCATAAATCAAAGTCTAATTTTTGAACAAAGCTTTTATTTGCATTTCTACGGTATGTAGCCACGTTAGCTTGTTTGCTAGCTAACCAGACAGTGAGATATAGTCCATGACAAGAACAAGCGTAACCCTTAGATATATGTGAACACACAGGGTTTTTTATTTTTTGTATTAAGTGTCATGCGTTGGTCTGTAAAAACACAAGAGCAAATCATAAGCTTCTCTTCTCTGAGTAATTGAATGTCATGTACAACGGTGTGACAGGCTATACTCCGTCTAAAACTATTTTCAACCGCCTTTTGCGAATTATTTGTAATTGTTGTCCATGCAGCTTTCATGACTAATATTATTTTTGAGACTACATGATATATGTGTAAGTCTATTTAATGTTAAATACATTTGTAACACTGCAGGACCATTAAAAATGAACCAGTGAAGGCAAAAATTGTGTTTTAAAAAGGTGACACGGTTTAGAAATGTTGACCAGGTATAGGACCTAAGCTTTTTATTTTCCCATAAATTGTAACCCAATCATACCCTGTCATAAAACAGTATTAGATATATTTGTGGTATATAACAACATAATTATTCAGTGCTTCCCAAGTAATTCTGACGGGCCATATCAGAGAGATAATATGCTGTTTGACCCTTTGACTGTGGGTTTTGCATTGACACCCTGCACTTTATGAAGAAATAATGTGAGCATGCATGCAGAATAGCATTTGTGAGACTTACTGAGCCTCACTGTCATGTTAAAGCAAATATGTGTACCATTGTAATTAGGAACTCACTAGAAACATTTAAATGCATACTAGTATTCAAATTAAAGGGATAGTTAACCCAAAAATGATCCAAAAATCTGTAATCATTTACTCATTTAAATTTTTTTTGTCCATACAATGGAAGTCAATGGTAACCAAAGCTGTTACCATTCTTCTTTTGAGAGTGAGTAAATGATGCAATAATTTAAATTCTATCTCTTTAAAATCTTCATATTCTGCCAATTTATAGTGCTCATGAAAATCTTTATTGCCCTTGTCTTTTACAGTTTTTGAGTGATTGATGTCGCCAAACATAGTTTTGAAGGATGAACCGGGGCCGGGGAGTGAGAAAAAGAACGGCACCAGAAAAATCAGATGCCTTTGAAACTTGTAATGAGGAAATACGTGTGGAGATTCACCAGCTCTTCAACAAGGTTAGAGGTTATGTTCCCCCTGCTGGAGGAGAATGGACGTTGCCTGACCCAAGTGTGGTGCTCTGTGATCCTCATGTGAGTCACCCACGTTTGCAGGCTCTGAAACAATCACTAAATGAAGTGAAGAATCAACTCAGCGATAAAGACCTCTCAGTATGGCACCAGCATACTTGTTTCACCAACCGAGCAGGCACTGTTACAGCGCACCTTCGCTCCACAACCAACGCAGAGCTGTGCACCCAGGCTTGGGCCAAGTTCTATGAGATCCTAGGCACTTTTAAACTTCTCCCTGACAATGCGTTGAAGAGTGGCGAATTGAACTCCGTACACCTGTGTGAAGCCCCTGGTGCCTTCATATCAGCTCTAAATCACTTCCTCAAGACGAGTGGCCTGCACTGCGACTGGAACTGGATTGCAAACACTCTAAATCCTTACTATGAAGCCAACGGACGTGGTTGCACTATTTCAGATGACAGACTCATCGCACACACTCTGCCTTGGTGGTTCTTTGGATCCGACAACACAGGTGACATAATGCTTCAGAAGCATCTGCTGGAACTGCCGAGATTTGTGAGCAACATGCGCAGTGTTGATTTGGTTACAGCAGATGGAAGCTTTGACTGTCAGGGGGACCCAGGGGAACAGGAGAGATTAGTTGCTCCTCTGCAATATTGCGAAGCCATTTGTACACTTCTGCTGTTAGGAACCGGAGGCTCATTTGTCCTGAAGATGTTCACACTATTTGAACACTCATCTGTCTGTCTGCTGTATCTCCTTGCATGCTGCTTCCGTTCCGTGAACGTCTTCAAGCCAGGCACCAGCAAGTCTGGAAATTCAGAGCTGTATATAGTGTGCTTGGACTATCAGGCCAAAGAACAAATTCGGCCATTGCTCTCAAAGTTAATCCGTAATTACGGACCAGACTTGGCATCCACAGTGGCGCTCTTTCCCCGTCGCTGCATTCCAGACTCATTTCTATGTCAGCATGAAGAGATATGTAAATTTTTCCATGCATTGCAAGTTAACACAATCCAGGAGAACATCAAGCTTTTTGAATGCATGAGCGTAGAACAGCGCAGGCGATTGGAGCAGCTTAGGGAATATGCTGCAGAGTTTTATACAAAACGTTTCAGTGTTCACTACCTCCCTCGGAAAAGCTGGGTTTGCCATGATGGTGTGGCCAGATGGGTAAAAGTCTGTGAAAGGAAGCAAATGGGCTCTTTCAATCAGCGCAAGGAGATGGAACTTCAGGGATGGAAGCAGCGCCTTGCCCATGGTAATCATGGGGAGTTCATAGAGAGACACTGTGCAGGGACAGAAGGATGTGAGATTGTACTTAGTGGCCCATTGGATGAGTGTGATTTGGAAGCCTGGTTTGCCCTTGAGGGAGCTGCCTTGCCGAAAGTCTGCAGCTCCACCTTCTGTGATCAAGAAATGCTAGACTTCCTGAATGAAGCTCTGGAGGAGAACCTGGGGGTCAAAGCGGTGAATCATTCTGACAGAGCTTTGCCAGTATGCAGCTCCTGTAGCATTGACTCCCCTGTAGGCATGTTATCTGAGATTTGCAGCAACCCTGATGTGACATCTTGTTTGGTGCTGGGAAGACAGTCTTGGTGTGACGGAACACTTGTAAGCAGTAAATTGCAGCCAGTGTTTTTGCAAGGACCCTCCTGTTGTGAGGTACAGGATTCCACATTGCAGGACGGACAACCAGACTATCAATTTGAGCTTTTGAACACTGTGCTTTTTGCTCTGCAGAAAGAGCATCAGGGATCGACCCTGGTGATTCCCTTATGTTCTGTCTTAACACGCTTCACCTCCGGCCTGGTTTTCACACTCCACCTGTGCTTTCGTTACATCACATTCCGTTGTTTGTCTGGTTGGCCTCCTGCTGTTCTTGTGTGTATAGGTTTCTCTCCACCATCAGCTCTACCCCGGCTGCTGGACTTTCTCCGGGACGTGTTGGAGAAGATGAAAAAAGTTCAACTTGAGCTGGGGAGGCAGATTCTGCAGTTTGTACCTTTAGAAGAACTTCTCAGAGGGGAATTACCTCGCTTCCTGTCTTCCTTCAATAGTGCTGTTGTTCGACAGCAGCTACATGTGCTCATGCAGGTTGAATAGAGCACATAATGCTACCCCTGTATGCCTAAATTCTCTAGAAGAACTTTTCAGTTAGATTACATTTCAGTGTAATCATGTCTTGGTATACTTTAATTCAAAGAGCAGGTCATATGGCATTTTAAAGTGTCCTAATATTGCGTTGGAGTCCCCTACAACAGGTATAAATGCATCTAAGGTCAGAAAACATTGTAATTTTCTAAGAATATACATTTAATATTAGAGTCCTTTGCCAATGATTTTGAAACAATTCGTTCCAAGCAAGTTCGGAGAAAACCCCTCCCTTCCATAAGCCTACACTGCTCTGATTGGTCAGCCAGCCAAGCCTGCTCTGATCAGCACAGAGGGGAGTCCTTGAGCAAGTTAGCGAGCGCTACTGACAAAGCACCTTTACATAAAACAATAATATAGTGCTCCAATCCGTTCTTAAAATAATGACATAAAATACAAAATCACTTATGCAAGCGAATTGTGCCCACAGCTAAAGTTTAGCTGCTAAACTGTGAACACTTAAAACAATAATGGTGGATACGTTAGCCGAGTGTTAACGTGGCTAACTGATGAAACAATACAGTTTGTAAACCAAAATATGTCTACTGTAATGTTTGAAGAACGACAGACAAAAGACGCTCTGTGTCTTAACTTTTAATCAGAACACAGAACAGCTGTATCACAGGCGCACCGGCCTAACTAACTCGCTCGTCTCTCCCGCATGAACCCTATAACTGCCGGTGCAGCAAAATAAACAGCAATTTCACAATGATTATAAAGTCTGTGTGCTACACTACATTCTTTATTATTAAACGAAGTAATTAGAACAACGTCAGTCTACATTAATCAACACATTCTTAGGAAATAGTGGGTTCACAGCGAATTATCAGAGCTACTTCAGTAATGCCGAGTTCACACTGCACGATTTTCAAAGTCGTCGGATCGCCGTTGTTTTCACACTGCGTGACTATCTGGGGTAGCATTCAGTTGCTGCTGTGTTCACACTGCACGATGGATCGGCGACAGGAGGTTTCACACTGCATGACTTCACAGTAGGAAGAATCGCCGACAGCTCTGTCTGGTCCGCAAACTACGTTTCACAACAAAACACACGCGAGAAGTGATAAGAAAATAACGCGAGAACCCACGTGCGTCAGACGAGGACAGAAGGACAGAGTTATTTCACAATAAACAAACTGAAATTGTAGCGTACATAGTTTGTGCAATTACAGTTATTTAAATTGATCGTTGAAAGATAATATAGATCATGTTCTATTCTGTAATGTCAGAATAAAAAGGTTGCATTTTATGCATGCAACAGCCGGTCACTGGCAGTCCCATGCCAGTGATAATGAACTATGGTTTTACTAAAGTGACCATAGTTCAACTGTATTATTTATAGATTTGAATCATGTGTAAACAAAAAACATATCTGAACCATGTGTAAACAAAAATATAACCTAATAAGTTACAGTTAAGGCGTAAATGTTAAAATGTGTTTTAAACAAAGCTTATCATTAACCATTTTACTCTTAGTAATTTATTAATTTCATAATTTAAAAGTTTAGTTCAGAAGTATCGTATCGATATCGACGATACTGCCTTGAAAAATATCGGTATCGTATCGAAAACAAAATAAGTGGTATCGCCCATCCCTACTAAGTAGTCTAGCAAAAGTGTTTGTGGGCAGGTCAGACTCTGTTCGTATTTCGAGGGCAGGCGGGGATTATGCAAATGTGTTACCCAGTGACGTATACCGGTAACAGGCAAATATTAAAAAATATAACGACTCCTTAAGGCGATTCAGAATCGACTCTCTCTTTTGAGAGACAATGGCTGTGTCCGAAATCGCCCCCTACATTCACTATTCTCTACATTAGGTTACTAATTCAGTTCACTAGAAGGAGTGAATGAAAACGAGTAGTGAACTCGGACACTGAGTGCACCGGAAGGAATGC